>NC_068401.1:15074914-15098936 GCF_023724105.1 Carassius gibelio | reverse complement strand
ATTGTATTAATTTATGGACAATAAAACAAATCTATGAAGAAAACATTAGCATTGTGCTGTAAAATAATAAAATGAGTATATCATAATAATAATAATAATAATCATTGTCTGTTGTAATTTCTTTGCTTTCAAATGTTAAACCATAGCACTTTTCTTTTTGGCAGAAATCCACAGGGAGACCTTAACAGTGTTTATTTTTTGACAACAGATTTATAAAAAAATTTTATTACAAATTTGGGAAGTTGGTGAGTGGTTGTTGTGTATTCAAATGCACATTATAAACTGACATTGACACTGAAAGCACCAGACTGTGAGCTGCGCTCGTGTAGAAGAACACAGTGCCGCGCTTCACTCTGAAACACATGTTGATGGTGTAATACAGTCACCCCCACCAAGATTTTCTCAGAATTTTTTATTTCTCAGGATGAAATCTGTTTAAATACAGAAAAAACACACCCCTCTATAAATCAGTATGTTTTATTGTAATTTTGTCAAATGTTTTGTGTGTTCAGCACAACTGCAACACAGTTTTAATGCTTTTTACACTAATAGCAAATGCATTTTAAAAGCAGGTTCTCTCTTGGGATATTTTGAGGGATTTTTAGAAAGAGGCAAAGTAATAAAGCAACATAGAATGTTTTTGTTATTTGAAAATAAAACAAACCGAAATATAACTTTGACAAAATGGACAGAATTTTAGCCATTACTGACAAGCTTTTGGACAGGCGTCATCAAAATGAGAACTATTCAGATGGCTGAGCAGTATCCCAGAGCTGCTGTCATTGTTGAGGAAAAGTGTGATTTTCCCAGCATGGAGCTCTGTCTCACGCCAGTGAATCTAGCAGGATGCTGATGTTTAGTTTCTCGTTCTTCTGGCTTCTCTAGATCAGCCCTCCATCAGTAAGTCAGCAGGGCCTACCCTTTGCTCACCTCCTTTGTTTTCTTTCTCTGATGCTCCAGACAGTCTGATGAACTCTTTTCCTCACTCCAGGCACAGTTAGGTGCAGTGCAACTCTGAGTCTCCAACCGGTAACTACATTTTCACCACAGAAATAAGAGATGTGTTGCGAGAAAATAGTTGTTTACTAATCTATCATGACTATTTGTATTCCATAGAAAAGAAAAAACATGAAAAGGGTGATGTTTTTAAAGATGTCTTGGTTAATATATTAAACTTGAAACCCCAAATTCTAAAGTCTGTAGCCAGGAAGACAGTTTCAAACAAATGAATACTTTTATTCACCAAGGATGCATTGAATTGATCAAAGGCAACAGTACATGCTTTTACATTGTTGTGAAACAAGTTATATCACATATCATTTCTGTTCTTTTAAACTTATATTTTAATAAATGTTCTATTTTCATATGTCTGTTGTTTTTACGGAATGTCAACATTTGTCTTAGTAGTGTCTATTTCTATTTTAGGAAAACATCCAAGGCAAAGTTAATACCTAAATGAACCGTAATTTAGAATTCCTCTGGGAATTTTTAAACTGTGGTAAGAAAAAAAAAAAAAAGCTGTGTACAAGAAAGGGGAATACATCCTCTATTCATCGCCCCATTCTGTGTCGGTACTCACTGTCGGATGCACCTCATAAAGGTGTGTTTATGTGTGTGTGTGTGTGTGATTGAGTCACAGCTGTGCTAAACTGCCTCGATGGCTCAGATTGACTCGATGGGTAATTAACACGCTCTAAAACCAACTGGGACTGTTAGCAAGGAATCAACTAAAGACAACTGCAAAGAATGTTTATTATTTCTCCACATGAAGCTCAATATCAGAGCACGCACCCACAGTCTCCCTCAGCCTTCATTTTCCTTCCTTTTTATCCATGATAATGCATTCAGTGCAAGGTTTCCCTTGGAGCGGGCAGTCTTGTTTTTTTTTTCATGGTTAACTGGGGTTTTCTTGTCTTTTTATTTGCCTTATCTTCCACAGGCCTAATGAAGAAAGACCTGAAAGGCAGCTGTAATGTGTTTTCCCCTCATTCATTATTAGTGAGGCTAATAGACCAGCTATCATTCTTTCACTGTACTCAAATATGTAATTGAATTCCCTGGATCAGCATGCTGGTCATCTATAACTTTTAGGGTACTCTTCAGCTTTAATGTACCTCAATGACAAATTGTGTGCTCACGCACCAGTGGCATAGACTGATGTGCTTTTCAGTGAGCTGCTTTTTAGCAGTGACCCACACGATAGAAATCCGTGTGCAAATTTTCTTTTGAAAGTTTCGTTTTGAAATGTATTTTTAAACCAGTCTTGACAAAAAAGTGGTCAAACTGAAATAGATCTCATCACATCAGAGAAGTTAGTGAAATTTTTTACATTTGTGGGGGTTATTGACATCTATTTTCTATTGAAGCGACATGTATTAAAGGGAAGTTCACTTAAAAATGTTAATTTTGTCATTAATTAATTAACCTTCATGTCATTCCAAACCCTTAAGGCCCTCATCTTTGGAACACAAATTGAGATATTTTTGATAAAGTCTGAGAGCTCTCTGACCCTCCCATAGACAGCAAGGTTTCTACCACAACTGTGGTCCAGAAACGTAGTGAGGACATCAATAAAATAGTCCAAGTGACATCAAGGGTTCAATCATAACTTTACAAAGCTACGAGAATACTTGGTGTGTTTAAATAAAAAAAAATAACAACGTCTTTATACCTTCTGTAGCGACGCACCGCCATTGTGGAGAGAATCAAGCCATTTTTTTCTTCCCGCACAAAAAGTATTCTCATAGCTTTCCTAAAAATTATGGTTGAATCCCTGATGTCACAAGGACTATTTTACTGATGTCCCTTTTCCTGTTCCTGGACCTTGATCAGAGAGCTCTCGGATTTGATCAGAAATATCTTAATTTGTGTTCAGAAGATGAACAAAGTGTCACATATTAGTAATCACCTCAATATGGGGCAAAATTGTATTTGTTTCATGTGTTTGTAATTGTTTTATGGTGAAACTTTTTGTGCTGAAGAAGAGATTTTGCATCTCAATGGGACTATCCTGGTAAAATAAAGGATAAATAGAGAAATTTAAAATGCATTAGGTTTGTGTTTACACAGCAAAAGAAACTAAGCAGGGTCATAAAGAAAAGATATAATGACCTTTCCACATAATATATATGAATATATATATATATATATATATATGTGTGTGTGTTTTAAATTATCCAAACGGACTATATTTTAGCCCAGACCCCGCATAATGAATTAAAATGCTACCTGGATGATTTCCATCTCAAACTGGGATCTGTGCGATGGCAGAAGTTGGCAGCCTTGTCAGTCAGTACTCCGAGGGTTTCTGGTTCTCGGAGCAGCAGTCATTAGACACGTACACATGATTAATGTGAGGCGTGACTCGGCTTCTTCTGCTGCCTGCTGATATTGACGGGCCTCTGACACCAATTACAGCCGAATAATTAGTTGATTGACTTGCTGTTTGGGAATTCTGTTGCACATAGCACAACCAGTGCACTTCACTTGAGGCCTGAACACAAGATGGTGATCATCCTGTGTTGAGGAGTGTTTTGGACCAACTAATCCAGGTGAACACCAGACTGGCTTTGCTGGGAGACCACCTAGACTGGCTTAATGGAGAAAAAAAGGGTATAAGCCATTCTAAGATGGTTTTCCTGGTCAGGCTGGTCTGGTTTGCTGAAGTTAGAACAACTGGTAGATCAGTTTAAAAAGCTAATATCTATGAACCACTCTTAAGGGTATGATATGAATATTCAAAATAAAGTACTACCTGCAGCCTGTGTGAATTTATTGATTTAAATGCATTTGTACAATATTTTTATATCGAAAAAGAAAAAGAAAAACTTTTTATAATATGAACCATTATAATAAAAACCTTTATAATATGATCTTCCTGGTCAGGGCAGTTTGATTTGCTGAATGTAGACAAACTGGGATAACATCTAAATTATTATTATTATAAACCACTCTTAAACTGCTCTAATATTATGAATATGATCTGAATAATGTATATGGCCTGCTGTGTGTAAATGTATTTAAATAAAAACACGTTTGTACAATATTTTAATAGTATTAAATGAAACAAAGTACAATTATTGCACCACACACTAAACTACACCCACTATTATTATAACAACAAAATAAAATAATAATTTATTATATCTATTATTATAATATTATTAATATCAATAAATGCACTAACATGTTGTTGGTGTTAATAATATTAATAATTCACAAAACCTATTAACAAGCAAAAAAAAAAAAAAAAAAATACGGTTGTGTCCAATGCTAACGTATTACAAATTATCTTTTATTATTATTATTATTATTATTTGAGTATAACAAATATTCATGAAAAAGTATTGTCTGTATTGATAGCCTGCCTTGTATACATTTTTAAATAAATGTTTGAATAGTAAAAAAAAAAGAAAAGAAAAAAAGAAATACAAATTAATTACTGCTAACCAACAATTCTCCAGTGAATAATTTGCTTAGAGTAATGATTTGTTGACACAAACCATTTGAAAGTAGTGCTCAGTGCTCAAGTATTATAAATGATAGTCACTCTTAAAGTGTTCTGACTGACCTTCATCCACCTTGTTACCTTGATAATGAGCTGTAGATGGTGTGCCCCGGTCAGAGAGCAGGAGATGGGTTCAGCACAGATGGGGAGGCTCCACTAGGGGCGAGGAGGCCACCGCTACACAAGGAGGCCATTTACAGGGTCTTGGCTGCAGGGTTGATTCTAACAGATGGAGCTTAGTTCAACAGCAGTGATTCTCTGCATAAACTAGACACAAACTAGACAAGACTAGAGTTAGCTCTAGAGAGTCAGGGAAGAGAGCTCGAAGAAGAAAACAAAAAGGAAGAGACAGAGATGCAATATTCAGCACCGCTGCACTGAACGGGACGTCACTTTCTATGACGCATGGACTCCAGAGATATGGAGGAGGGCTTTAATCGCACCGCAGAGCTCTCCGTATAATTACCACCCTGTCTGGGATGCATCCTGTAATTTGATTCATGTCAAAATCCTGACAGATATTTTTGCTGTCGTCAGTTTGAGTTGAATGAAAAAGGACATGACGATTTTGGGTCTTATTAGAAAGAAAAGAAAAATGACTTTCATATCTAATCCTTCCTGTGTCATGCCCTTGGAATGTGTCCTTTATGCGTGACACACTCAGCAGGGTTGTGCTGTGTGCAGTTTAGGTGTTCTTTTGCTCAAACCTCAGTTTGCCCTTGTTAATTAAATGTGTGGCCACTTCTGCTGCCAAATTTAAAATGAGGGAAGATCATTAATTCAGCTTCAGTGGGAGTAGAAATGCTCCTCTGCCCTCTCTCTGCATCTCTTTAGAAAAGGTAAACATTCATACATGTCTGTTTAATGAGAGTGTTGTGTCATAAATGATAGAATACCTATATATTTATAATACTGGCACTTTCATTTATCTCAATGATAGTTATTCAGTTGGTACACTCTTAAATCTCATTTAAGAGTGCTGATATGGTATGACTTTTTGCTGTTAGTTCAGTATCACATTTGTTTAGTGATTTCTTTCTTTTTTTTAAAGATATTCTTAAATGGAGGTTACATTGTTAAACCAGTCGGTGGCAATAACTGAATCATTCACAAATGATTTGTTCAAAACCTTACTGTGGCAAGTGGGGCGGGGCCGAGAGGCGTGGGAACGAGGAGTGAGGCCAGGTGTAGTGATTGAAGATGAGCTGCACCTGCGCCCCACCCCTCGTTCCCACGCCTCTCGGCCCCGCCCCACTCGCCACACTTACAAATTAACAGGGTCCCTATGCATTGTACAGTGCACAATTCTCTGTTAATGGGATATCTGTTGAAGTTCATTTCATTTGGCAAAATGCATTTGTTCAGAACACGCAATGTGCAGCGTCATCTGTATGATGACATAAAAATGTAATAAAACAATAATACATGTAATATCAATGACCATACTTTTAATTAATATACATCTTTATAAAACAAACCCATGTATTAATATAAACATTAAGTCATTATTAATTGAATTCATTTAAAATATTATGTTTGAGAGCACTAAACTAGTGATAAATGTCTGTTGTGATGTTTTAATGAGAAAGAATAAGCATAATTTGGTTATATTTATCTTACTTAACTGTAATCATGATAGTTGCACTGTAACTGTCACATCTTGTGCACTTTCACTGCAAACAGCTATGTATAAACCTCATAAGGGACTAATTAAACTCACAACAATAAAAAATCACAGTCTCAAAAAGTGTTTACTTCAAGTGTTTATTTTAGTCAAATTTCTTGCTGTACTGGGGTGATATGCAATAAATGGCGGGTAAATTTCCCTCTCCCCTTCATGCAAAGTGATGTACTGGTATTCCCTTATTCCCAATGCCATTTGCAGTGCCCTTTCAAACTGAATGTGTGCTCCCTTCGGATTACAATCTCACTTAATGACGGAATACCCTGTGAAGTCCAGTTCACACTTGTGTGACACGCTCTGGAACTGGTTTGGTTTCATTGGGAACTGTTTTGTTGAAAAATATCACAAAGACTTTAATAAAAAAAAAAATGGAATAACCTAGAATGGGAAAAAAAAGTTACTATTACTATTAGTTCTACCAAATTAGTCATTGATAAAGTCATTAATGACCTAAATGTTTGCTATTTCTATTGCAAATCTATGATTTTTATCTCGCATTCAGAGTTATTCGGTGACAGTTTTCTTTTTATTTTCTTTTTTTGCTTGTTTCATATTTGGGCTTTTTTGTACATTATTTTTTTGTGTCAAAAATAAACAAATATTGTGTCTAAAATGAAAGTTACACAATATTAAATTGTTGTTTATAGAACGCTTGCCTATACAGTATGTATTTCTATATTCAAACTGTATTCATACAATTTATCTTCTATGTCTGAGAAGCCATCAATGGAGAATATGAAGTTACCCCATTTACCTTCCACACATTCTGAATTAACTGCTAAAACCAGAAGCTAGAATAGCACAACATGAGACATGTGATTTGAAAGACTAGTTTCTGTGTATTCTTGCAGAATTTTCCTTATTTTAGTTGTTGAGTTTTACCATCAGAACTTGGGTTTCATCATTTACATTTGTAAAGTAATGGATGTTGTGTTCCAGACAGTGATACACTGACTTGTGCTGTTTGTTGTTTTTTATCTAAGCTTTGCATGTTGCGGCCACTTTGCTTTATCAGAGCGCCGCTGGTGTCAGCAGGAAAGTTTCATGCTCACCTGATCTCATTGGACACGCTTCAAGGGTTAGGCTTTACCGAGTCTTTCAGTTTTCAGTCAGGCAGTCACCGTGGTTGAAGGGAATCTAATTTAAACATTGAAACATTAAGCCAGCCTCTTCTGGCTGACTGGTCTCAAATGGCAGACATATGACTCCCATCTTCACTCTCAAGGCAATCACAACCCCCTCTGGAGTCATATATTTCAACTCCGTTGTCACTGCTTTGGTTTGTGTTTGTAGAGGTGCACAGTGCCCTTATACCATGGAGGTAAAACACTTCATTAGACTGTGCTTGTGGAGAGTGAATGGTTCAGCTGAGAGTCGTTTGCAGTAGAGTAAAGGGTCCTGATCTCATCTTTATTTATTTAGTGGGAAATATGCAGTGTTTGCCCTTTACAATGACCAGTGTCTGGCATCTGTTGTATATACAATATTGACCTGTAACTTGAATGGCAGTATATTGTTGGAGATGCACAAATAAGCTGTGGAGAAGTAAAGATTAAGAAAAATATACTTGGGTAACGGTCGCAAATTTTGAGTCGCGCCGTATGCTGGGTTGCTGGTCTTAGGTGGTCAGCAGAGTTGGGCAAAAAAAGGACTAGATCAGATCGCTATTGGTGACTGTTAACAATTGTTATATAGTAATTTTCATATAAAATAAGCATTTTATGAATTTTACAGGAAGTGACTCTTCTAAAGAGGAGTGTCTTCAGGCTTCATTTGATTTCTCTGAGAACCATTAAGGGGCATAGATGGAGAAATGTCTGACTCGTTCCATTCATTCCTTTTGCAGAAAGAGGATTACATATAGTAGTCCTCCAAATCCTGCTCAAGGATACCCTCACAGTACATCAAAGAGGCTGGAAATCTGGGATTATTTCTAGGACAAAGGGAATTCGGTGATGGGACTAAAGTCCAGAAAGCAAGTAGGGTTGGACTTCTATTATAAGTTGGGAAGGAAACAGAACAGTGATTCATAATCTACTTATGAAAAAGCTAAGTGTGTGATTACTGTGCCACAAGCATCACCAAATGGAATTGAATTTCTTAAATACTGACCCATCCAATAAACATTGCAGACAATGCTGGCCTGTTTTGAATAGCACTCTTCACTTTTAATTTCTATAAAAGAAGCTGAAAATTGATGCTTATATACAAAATGCTTTTTCTCCGGAAAGAATAGGGAAAAGCTGATTGTCTGTTGCTCTTTGTGACTGGATGGTAAGATAATACTTTCAGAAGAACATACTGTGAGCTTCCTGATTATTGAGTTAATTATGCAAACATGACTTGCTAGAGCTTTTAAGAGCAAACCCGCTGCACTGCCGGAACATAATCTAATGTCTTTTCTCTTCTTCGCCTCTCCCTAATGAATGTGTGCTGTCTTTACGGACAGTACATTTTTCTTTGGAGGATATTGAGTCGTCTCAGTGGCAAGCCAGTGAAGGTGAATGGGTGAACAATAGTTGCCCTCTGACTGGCTGAGTTTCGGGGTGGCTTAAAATGAACCCTCTAAAAGCTGCTATCATGAATTCTGTTTGAGCTACACTATTGAAATCTTTACTCATTTTCATTTACATTCAAGGTTTACATTCATTCTACCAATTTGTTAAACAATGCTGATTGATTCAGGAAAAACACAAGTGTATTGTTGTATTATTAATGATTGAGTCACTGAATTGAACATGCATACATAATTTAGAATTTGGTGTTTGATAACTTTATTCCTACTTGCTGAAGGGCACAGATAGCTAAATATACATGTATTATGATGGGTTTATGTGAAGATTATTTTAAGTTATCTTAAATTAGAAGCTGTTCATTATTAAAGTCTAAAATTATATTTATACTGTAATGTTGAATGGCTATAATCAGTGGCCAGTTTCATAGCGACATCAGAATTGATATCAGTGATACTCTCCTTCAGTCATAAAAAGATACCACTAAACATATATATATATATATATATATATATATATATATATATATATATATATATATATATATATATATATATATATATATATATATATATATATATATATATATATATAACAGACTATCTTTATGTTTTTTGTACATTAATTTGAAGATTGCATGTGAAATTATTGCAATATAAAAAAAATATTTAACAATTTTAATGTTAGGTGAGATTAATTGAGATTATTGGCAATTAATTTCAGAAAAAAACCTGTATATATATATATATATATATATATATATATATATATATATATATATATATATATATATATATATATATATATAGTCGTTTTAAGGTAAGCAGATCTGCTTGGTAGTCTCTGCACATTCACAGCCTTCAAGTCAACACCAGACACAACAAACATCCATATCTACCATCTCGACTGACATCCCACTTTCACTCCCTCTGCTTCTCTTAGCCCCATCACTCTTCTCCTCCTCTCCTCTCCTGTTCTCTCTAATGAATTTTTGATGCTGTATGTTTCTTTCCGGTGTGTTAGGCTCACGTCCCAGTGTCGTGTGGATGAGGCTGGGCCAAGACGGCCGCCCGGCTGTCGTTTATTTTTATCCATCTCTTGGCAAGCGGGAAGCAGTCCCAGGGCGTGGCGCAGGGCTCTGATTGGCTCTCGGACTCAGTGAGATTGCATGATGGCAATGCCCCAGAGGGTAAAGCAGGAGCCTTTTCTCTTTGGCACACTGTAGTGAGGGATCACTGCTGAGAGATATCATTGTTTTGGAAATGGTAAGCGCCACCTTCAGAGAGAACGTGCATCTGTTCATGCTGGACGGGCCAAATCGGCTATGCTTTTTCATCAGAAACTAGCTTGCAGACTGATTATGGCTCTATTCTTTTATGAGTCAATAATGTAAATAAAAATGTAATGAAATTGCTGAATTTCTAATTCATGATATTTGAAAAAACAACAAAAAAAACTCTTTACCCTGTAAAAATACATTTAAACACTAATTGGAAAATAATCATTATAATGCACAGCTTATTCAAATTTTAAGGAGTTATAAATTATTTTTATATTACCACCATATGACATTTTTAGAGGCATTAAAAAAATAAATATTTAAAAGTTTTAACCATATGAAACCATCATGAATACAGAAAATAAATTTTGATTAAAAAAATAATATATATATATATATATATATATATATATATATATATATATATATATATATATTTTTTTTTTTTTTTTTTTTTTTTTAATAGGCACTCTTACCCAGTCCACTTTTCCATTGAGCCCGTTGACCTAAAATAATTATCTAATGTTATTGGCAATTGCTATGTGTATAATTGTCTTTTAGTTTGTTAGATTTGAGTAGCACTTTATTTTAAGGTGTCCTTGTTACACGTTACATGTACTTACTATAATAACAACAATAAATTATGCATAATTACATGCAAGTAATCATAAGCCAAACGCTAATCCTATTGGAAGCGATGTAAGTTTAATAAAGTATTATTTACCAATACTTAAATGTATAATTACACTGTCAAAGAACCTTAAAAAATTTTGAGACACCTGCATTATGTTCCATTCATCCATTTCTAGCTGATTTTGAATTCAAGAACATGTCCTGTGTGAATAACCTCTTAAATGCACAGCAACAGCCTTGCTGTACTAAAAGCTTATCTTTTGATAAGTTGTAAGCATGTAAAGCTGGAGCTCTGACCTCTTAATAGGTCAGTATGCTTCAAAATAGACGTTGATAAGAACAGTGGTCCAGTTCAGTATGATGTACTTTACTATAATAGCTTTGAAGTTAACATATGAAAAAAAGGTAATATTTAGCTAATTTTAAGATCACTTGAAGTTAATGAATTAGAGGAAGAAGTTTTGACAGAAGTCTTCATGGATAAAATTAATTAAAGCCATCCTTTCAGGTGCCATATGTGCAGAAGATTTTAATTAGCATCTCCAATTATCTTCACCATTAATCTGTCTGCTAATGAATAGTTGCAGGATCTTATTTAATAGCCAAAAAGAAAACTTATTAGGTTTTTTTCCAGAAGGCCACAGTAAAAATGTGTGGGCTGATGCTGTTCAGCAAGTCATTTTCAACCAAACAGCCTGAAACTCTGAAGAAATAACCCAGGCAGACTTTTTATTAGTCAACAACCCTTCTTTAATTAGGCACAAATTCTTAGTCCTGTTTTTTTTTTTTTCTTGGTAATATTGGAATTTGAATTATAAAAGCAAAAGGTCCAAAGACATGAAACTCTTTTTTTTTTATCTTCAATAAAAAATGAAATTAAAATACAATCATTGTTCACTATAAGGCCAAAATCAATTCACCAACATGCAGGGAAAAAACAACAACAAACTGTATCATATAGACGACATCTACAGATCTTCATGATTATGTCAAGTCTCTTAAAATATCACATTTATTCTAACATGGCAAGGTTAGTTAAGATTGTATAATGTCACGTGGTGTGACTCTAAAAACAAGGATATTTATAAATAATTATATACAAATCAATCAATTATAAAAAGACATTTGAAGTAATTTATCAAATAAAAAAGTTGTACTTTTTGTAAACATCATAACATCTTGTATGGAAATATGTTAATACGTTTTACTTGGTTGAGGCTTAAAAATTAAACCTTTCCTGAAAACGATTGAATTGTTTTTATTTATGTATTTTGTGTGTGTGTGTGTGTGTGTGTGTGTGTGTGTGTGTTAACATTCTTATTTTTAATTGACCCAAAAACATCATTACGGTAATTAAAAATCCCATAAAGGGATTTGTATTTTTTTCTCTGAAGCGTATTAGTGTTCTCTCTGTGTGGCTGCTTGTCCAGAAGGTATAAGTTTGACCTTTAGCATGAGGTTTCTGTTCCTTTCCATCTCTTCATTTGAGCCGCACTGTGCAAGACTTTAATCTGGCAGTCTGGAAGTGTGTGGCCCTGCAGGTTAAGATCCCTAGTAACAGCATTTTAGAGGCAGCAGATGTTCATAGACCGGTTTTAATTGGGCCTCATGATGGCAACCCCCCACCGCAGTGCCTTTGAACGGACAGATAGGGGGCACTCCTGATTAAAGGAGAAACCTGTTAATTGCTCGATTGTGTGACTTCAAGCACTGCACTTGTGCATATTAAGCTGTCTTTGACAACACTGTATAATTGATAGCTAGTGACCTCCCAGGGGTGTTTGGATCAGATGCAGTGCATCCAGCAAAAGCTTCTCGTAGTGCCTATTAAAGTGTGTTTTTGTTGTTGTTGTTGCATACAAAGGACATTCAGCTAACCTGAATTTTAACATGTGCACCTTGAGATAAGAACCCCTCGCACAAACAGAGAAGCTTCTGCAGTCAAACTCACAAAAAAAGAGTTACCTCTAGAGAGGCTTTAGATCAAGGTAATTACTGCACCCCGTATTGTTGCTAAATCTGGCTTGTAACATAAGCAAATTAGAAGTTGATCCACCGGTCTTTATGGTCGACGTTTAACAGTGGGGGATTAGAATCATGCATTATTATGCTGTACTGTGAAAACCAGCAAATCACAGTAAACAATGCCTAACCTCATTGTGGCAACACCCAAGCCTAATTAATGGAGTTCCATGGGAGAAACATTTACATATGCAAATTTCATGGCCATGTTAGCAAGCATTAGATGCGAGCAGCTTTGATGCTGGCTTTTTACAACTAAGGATTTGTACAGAGCAGGGTTAGATGAGCCAGTGACTGGGGCTTCTACTGAGCTTCATGTAGGGGCTGGTATCCAGGGAGAAGTGTTCAAAGGGCCGCTCTTTATTCTCAGTGTCTGAGGGAGACCAGTGCACCTCTCCACATTAATTAGAGTTTAATGGCAATCGATAGGTCTCAGGCCCTGAAGAAAAAAAAAATTGATTTGTCCAAATGTCATGATGAAACAGTTTTGCGCTAAAGGCGGGTGGAAGCTGGGCTGAATAGGGATCATTGAGAGCGAAGGTTAGATGCTTTTTGGGGACATTGATCACCACAATCGGGAGGCCTTCATATGCTATGTATAAAACACATGTGACACTGTGTTAGCAGAAAACTGGAAACTGGCACCAACACACTCACACAACATAAAGCAAGGAGACCAGGGATTGTTGTAATATGTAGTGAGTTAAAACACAACATTTGGCCATCCTTAAAAATATTTTGGTTTGCAGAAAGAGTAAATTAAAAAAAAAAGTATGTAGGTTGGTCTATATTTTTTTTCTAGTTTCAATGTAAAAAAAAAAAAAAATTACAATTATGGTGATGGTGATTACATAGGTATGAATTTAAACAAATTAACATATTGTGACGTCACTGACTGGGTCTTCAACCTGTGCCTTCGGTTGCATCATTGCAAACCTCACTTTGATGCAGGCTATATAGACCACAAACAAATTGATTTATGTGTTTACGATTAGAAATATCAACAACGACAAAAAATCGCATACGTAGGCGATTCTAGCCCGAATCTGTTTTTGTATGCATGAGACTGTCTGAATACCGGCAGAATTCACATTTCTGTTGTAAATGGAGAAACACTGTGAAGAAGTATTATTTGCTGATATGCGTGTGTGTCCGAAGCTGCAGTTGCTGTTTGATGCGTGTTCCAAAAAAAAAAAAAAACCTGTACGTGCTCCGAGAGAAGGTCGTTAAAATCAATTTCCTATTTTCGTTTTCGAAACTTGTGTTGGTTGGTCCAATCAGTGGTGGACGAAGTACACAAGTCAAGTACTTGAGTAAAAGTACAGATACGTATAATAAAATATTACTCCAGTAAGAGTACTCCTTTTTCAATCTTACTCAAGTGAAAGTACAAAAGTACTCGATTTTTTATGTACTTAAGTAAAAAAGTACTGAAAGATAGATGTTTGCAATTTTATATAGGCTACTTAATTTAATTTTATATTAGCACATATTCTTTTTATAATCCTACTGCTCAAAATACCCGGGTTTTTTTCCAAAATAACCACTATATGGAGTCAAGATATATTTTTGTTGTTGATATGGACTACGCTGATGAGAGTGATGTTAACTGTGAAGCTTACACTGTGATGTACCTGAGAGAAAACAGAGATGACCATCTGATTTTCACCAGTAAGAACAAAGTATTTTAAAGTTTGTTGTTTTACAGAACATCAAAGTTACAGTACAGACCAAATGTTTGGACACACCTTCTCATTCAAAGAGTTGTCTTTATTTATCATGACTATGAAAATTGTAGAGTCACACTGAAGGCATCAAGGGCTATTTGACCAATAAGGAGAGTGATGGGGTGCTGCGCCAGATGACCTGGCCTCCACAGTCACCGGACCTGAACCCAATCGAGATGGTTTAGGGGTGAGCTGGACCGCAGACAGAAGGCAAAAGGGCCAACAAGTGCTAAGCATCTCTCGGGGAACTCCTTCAAGACTGTTGGAAGACCATTTCAGGTGACTACCTCTTGAAGCTCATCAAGAGAATGCCAAGAGTGTGCAAAGCAGTAATCAAAGCAAAAGGTGGCTACTTTGAAGAACCTACAATATGACATATTTTCAGTTGTTTCACACTTTTTTGTTATGTATATAATTCCACATGTGTTAATTCATAGTTTTGATGCCTTCAGTGTGAATCTACAATTTCCATAGTCATGAAAATAAAGAAAACTCTTTGAATGAGAAGGTGTGTCCAAACTTTTGGTCTGTACTGTAACTCTATATATGACATGATAATAAGGCCTGAGGTTAGGAAGAACATTAAGGAAAATATAATTATATTTTCATAATGATTTTTTCTTTCTCAAACCTTGTCTGTGGTTTAAAAACACCCCTGGCCAAACGGGGTGCATCTCTTCCCACTTTGATAATTACTGTAGTTACCATGTTCTGAACATCACATCCTTTCTTTTCTACCCAGGTGTAATCTACATATATATAGGTGGTTGAATGAAAATATTTGAACATTATAAAAAATTAAAAATCTTAGCTAGACAGTTAGCATCAGCTAACAATATTTACTTATTTTCAGTACGGTTATGAATAAACATTTATGTCTGTCTACTCTTCTAGTTAATCCAAACAATATACATATGTATAACGTTACTGTTGATAAACAATATAAAAACAGACGTCACATAGGACATTTTAATAAAATTGTTTAACATTAGGGCAGCGGGGAATTTGAACGTGCATAAGTTATTGTATTTAATCTGTGTTATTTAAAGTTTTTTTTTTTTTTTACCTAAAATTGATGCGTCTGCACTCGATCATTTCAGTGGGCTTAAACAGATCACTATTTACAACGGATTTAGTTCCCAAACAACTGACAATTTTGACCTAAATATGATTTTCAGTTACAATAATTAATCCTAAATTTCGACATTAATAACTTACTTTTAGCAACATCAGACGCACACGCGCTCACAAGATCTCCCGGTTCTTACTTCTGGAGACTCGCACTAAACGGTTCATTTGAATCAGTGAGTGGTCGACTCCAGAACAGCTGCTGCAATCGGATCATTCTAATTCCTAAACGAATCATTTGGTGCGATTCACGATCCGATTTAAAAGTTTATTTTGAAAAGACTCAGTTCGTTCATGATGAATCAGACACCGCTTCTGCGTGTCGGAGCACGTGATATATTATAGGGAGTAACGATATGTTTTATGAAATGTAGTGAAGTAAAAAGTACGATTTTATGCTTTGGAATGTAGTGAAGTAACAGTTAAAGTCACTCAAAATAAAACTACTCCAGTAAAGTACAGATACTTGAAAAATGTACTTAAGTACAGTAACGAAGTAAAGCTACTCTGTTACTGTCCACCACTGGGTCCAATCGATTCGTGCAATAGATTTTTGAACATAAAGGTGACAGTCGACACGTTCACGGTTTTAGACTAGATGGGAGAAGGGATGTGAAAAGATCTGGGCACAGTTTTTCCAGAACTTCGTGCCGAGTTAAAGCGGTGTCGAGCTGTTTTAATGATTTGTATAGATGTATTGTGGTGCCAGAACACGTATGACTTTGAACAGTGATCGCGAATATTTTGTTTACTGCAGCCGCAGCCATCATTACCAAGCGCGAACCATTGACTATGAATGAGAGTATGAGACGAAGCGAACGCACAGGCCATAGTGTGACATCCGTGTAAACAGATGACGTCACAGGTTTTTTTTTTTTTTTAAAGAAAGAACGTAGTCTTCGTTTGTATGTAGGCCTAGGAAATTAATATATTTACAATACTTACTAAAATATAATTAATATTATTTTATTGCTTTTGTATTAGTTGTTTGAAGAGTAAAGAAAAATAAAAATTCGTCGGTCTTAACGCAAATGTACAACCGGCAAGTCGGTCGGACTAAAAGCAAAAAAATAATAACAAAAATTGAGTCGGTCCTAAATTGACATGGTTGGTCGGGTTACAGCAAACAAGAATATTTTTAAGGATGGTCTTTCTAACCATTTAGAAATTAGCTGAAGGGATAAAATTATACTATACAGTTATACTTGTTGGCCACCCTTCTGAGCTGAGAGTGTAAGTTTGTAAGGCTATGTGTACAAATATCATAGACATACACGGGGAAAAAATAATATTTAGAATATTTAAAAAAAGAAAGAAAACTTACAGGATTTTACTTCTAGGTTATAACTAGCATTTAGACTAATGAACACTAAATGACACTGAAGTCATCAGATTCGTTTAATATATTTGATACTGGTATTGGTTTGGTCAGCTGTTCAATTTAAATGGTATTTAAAATGCTGGTATCGGATCTACCTTATTTTCAGCAAAAGTATCTATGCTGTGATATATATCATTATATATTATAACTTTATACACCATTTTCCATGAAAATGCTCAAACCCATCCTGGGTGATTTGAAGCAGAAAAATGCATTAACGTGACAAATCATGAATAAAATCACTGTGCTGGAGAAGTTACTGCAAGAAGTGTTACAGCCATCCCTGGTCTTCCCTATATATAACCTATGAATTATGGATCTTCCTTTCTGAACATGACCATACATGGTATATTTTTTTCATTTGATTCATGAGCCTCCAGCACAAATCTGCTGAAAGCCCGTTTCTCCAGACATTCATTAAAAACAAACATGCAGAATTTGAGAAATTTAATGAGAGCTGTGCCACAGATTCCTTTCCGGCAAGACTCACAGCACTGACGATACTCTCACTTTTTAGGACTGTTACGAACAAAACCAAGGGGCAAGAGTTTGACTGGATAACATGACCCCTTTGGCCCCTACTGTTAGATGGTAGAAGCTCTAACAGAAGTTTTTTTCCTAGTGTATTTTTCCATATATATCTATATACAGTATGTTCGAAATATACTGTAGCATTATACTGTATATCCTCATGGACAAAATCTCTGTTATAATTTTTTTTCCTTTCCTCATTGAATATCCCATTTTACTTAAACATGCTACAATACAGAAGTGGAAATGGATTGGGAAGAGGGAGGAATTTAGACAGACTTTGGCAATAGTTCCCCCAAATTATGAATATTCCGCCGTTTTACTCAACCACAGGAAGTTATACATGGCTCAGAGCAGGCATGGAGGCCACCAGTATCTGCCATGCCAATTAGAAAATTCATGTTTGTGAACCAGTAATACAGAGATGAGCACACAGAAAGAGACTTGATGACGTTGTCAGTAGATCATGCTGTACTCCTCCATTCTCTTTTAAAGCCTCGTACCCTGTGCTGTTAATTACAGGCTGAACAGCCTCTCTGGCTAATGGCTCTCTAATTGTTCTCCATGTGTTTTTATGCACCTTCAGTCTGTGCTGAGAGGGATGTTTCAAAGAATTTGCAGCAAAACATGAGCTTTCCTGGGATGAAAGAACAGCATGCACCTGACAGACAGACAGAGACGCAATAGGAGAGATGAGCAAGCGTCATTATAGCCACATCAGCAATTTTTTTGCTGTTTGTTTGCTTTCTGCTGCACTTCTGCACAATGTCCTTTGTCACTATGTAGTTCGATTTTATTATATTACTGTAGTGTGATGGTGTAAACAGATAAAACATGGACGGAATCATGGAAGGCACTCATAAAAATAGAATTCACTGTGTAATGCAGAATGTCACAGAATTTTTCGAATACATCAAAAGTAGGGCTACAAAATTAATCAAATTCATATCCCGATACTGTCTGTGTGATATGTCTAATATGAGATCTGAAGAACTATTGTTAAATACATTCAGAGAAGTTCATACATCTTCACTACCACACGTCAAAATAAAAGTTTGGTTTAACATAGATATATTACCATTGTATAGTAAAATGTGTACTTATGTGTTGTAAAGGGATTGTTATAGTATATTGTCGTTTGATTTAGAATTTAGGGAAAATGTTTATCATTTATTTGTATTTCATTAATTATATTGATAAGATGTGATTTTTAAGATTAAAATAGATTCTTGAAAAAAAACTGATTTTGGAAAAAATAAGAGATTTCAAAGGGCCCCTGTTTTTTCAGCCATGCTAAGATGCTGCTGAATAATGCATGCTAATTATCTGAAGCACTAATTACGGTTAAATCATTCCTGCATGATAAGATACAAAAAAGTGCCTAAAATAAAGTTCATTAGCCAGACTGATAAGCATAACTTTCATAATTGATATTGCTGATAGATTGTCTGTGGCATTTTACATAGTTCAGACTGTTTCTCTCCAGAAACGCGGTTTCACAACATTAGTACTGAGGATTTTTATCAGCATACATGAGTGGATTTGTCATAAATATGTAATAGTGATGAAATAAAGCCATTTTAAATTCAATTCTTGGAGTTCTTGGTCTGTCTGCTCACATTTATCAGGCAGTGCCTCGAGTGTGCATTAAAGAGATATCAAAGACCGGAATCTCTGCACCAGAAGCCTCTGCTGTCGGTTGCGTTCATGTTTTATCAGTATAGTACTTTAATAAAATTTAGATTTAGAAGAAGCAGAGATTATGAATATTTCTCAGGGTGGGCTTATTTTTGAAAGTCAATTTCGATACGAGAATGCTCAATATTGTGTTAGAAAAAAAAAAAAAAAAGCTACTGATGTGTTATTTCTGCTGCACAGGAAATGAGATACAGTTCATTAAACACATTGACCTTTGTGGCACATTGTCAGTATAGTATTGTTAGAGTAGGTTGTCCTGCCATTAAATAGCCCATAAGGAGTAGTTAATTCAGAAATAATTAAAAATGATTTTATTGCAACCCCATAAGGTGTTCTAGAGATAAAAATAGGTGAAAATTGCCCATTTATCATGGTTCTATATTCTTAATTTCATATTAAAATGGAAATTCGGAGATTATACACACTTGTTATTTTGCATTATTAACTATATTTGATAAAAAATACAGTAAAACAGTAATATTGTGAAATATTGTTACAATTGAAAAAAAAAAAGTTTTCTGTTTTAATATATTTTAGTATGTAATTATTCATTGGATGCAGAGCTGAAGCAACTTGAGCCCAAACATTTGAATGGTAGTGTAATTTCTATGATTTCTCTGTGCTGCACTGAACATTTTTATGTAATGTAATGTACCGTTAACAGTATAGGTGGTTTAAAGAAACAAGACAACATTTTATTTCTAATCTATTCTATCTGCAGCTTCTCCCATTAAACAGCCAGCTTCCCCTTACATTTTTCAACATACTTTAGTTTCTTTAGTCTCTTCCTTATCCTGTATCCATTATCTGATTGTGCCTCTAATGGGCGCTCTTAGTGGAGTCAAAGCACCAAATCCAATCTATCACAGTAAAGTCTAAGCGCTAAGCCCTATGTCCAGCTATTGCTCTGCTGTCTGGAATAGGTGATTAACTGAAAAATGGTGGATGCCCTCTGCTGCACTAAATGACTTGATATTAAATATTTAACAGGACTAAAATTAGACATCCACCGCTCTGTCTAATAGGAACAGAGTTTGAGTATTTCGTTTGGTGGATTCTGAAGAGACAGAATATAGAAAGGGAAGGATTATTTGCCGTTAACTGGAACGTTGATCTGTTTTTCTTAAATCTCTGATTTGGCTTCAAACTACGCTACTGTTAAAAAAGTTTAGGGTCAGTTTTTAAAATGAATACATCTTCAGCAAGTATTCAATAGATCTAAAGACTTCAAATAAATGCTGTTCCTTTGATATCAAAGAATTCTGAAAAAATATTAAGCAGAGCAAATGTTTTCATCATAGATGATAATAATGTTTAATGAGTATCAAATCAGCATATTAGAATGATTTCTGAGGAACATGTGACACTAAAAACTAATGATGCTGAAAACGAATTTACATTTCATAATATATTAACCAGAAAACAGTTGTTTTAAATTACAATATTACTTATTTTTCTTTATATTTGATCAAATAAATGAAGCCTTAATGAGCTAAAAGGCTTCTTTAAGTAACATGAAAGAAATCTTACCGACCCCCAAACTGTTGAACAGTATTTTCTAGAGAAAATATCATTTTAAAAAGAAATCCAATGACCAGTTTTTCAACCTAAATTTGTTGCTTTAGCAAAGCAAATGTAAGTGGATGTTCTATTCCCACTGGTCTTGATGCAGTAGGAGCTGATATATGCTAGCGTCTGTCTCTCAGCGTCAGCTATAGCAGGGAAGACTGTCTCTCTCTCTTCTAGCACTACCAATTTGTACAAACGTCTTCCATCCAGCGGCTTCGTCTGCTTTCAATAATCATGGTTCGTTTGATGGGGAAGGAAGGGGCCATTGCCCAAACCATAATTCAGTATTTACTCAAAAGCATTAGATAAAGCCTTATGAGCCCCATTAATTTAGATCCTCCTCACTTTTTAACGGAGACAGATCAGTGTCTCAGGGAAAATTAGCATTTAAATGACTTGTGACCTGCAGCCTCCAGTCAACTCGCTGTGAAGTCTTCTCAGCCATGAGAAATCCTGCTCTCCTTTATTTGATCTGTAGCTCGGAGTTATTTTCTGTGTCTGGATGTGTGGGTAAATTCATCCATTTATCTACACAGGTATATTTTCTTGGGGTTTTTTCCCCCTCAGGGGAATCTCAGGTCAGCAGGGCAGAAGAAGTTGTGCTGATGTTTTTACTGCAGTCTTATATCTGAGTTGAGGTTCTGTGATGCTATTACTGGGATATTTTAAACTGTTTTCTGCCCTAGATTTAATAAACCTCCCTCAAAAGAAGTGAAATCTAAATAATATACCTTTTTAATACTTTTTTATTGCTTGCATGAAGGAGCTTCACCATATTACCATTCATAAAATATAGATGTGAAAATAAAACACTTTTACGTGCTGCTCTGTAAGATGTAGCAATTTATGTGTCTCATATGACAGCTGAGTCTATTCTTACCACAAAAGAAATCCTTTTTGATCTTTAAATCAGAGATAGTTCAGGTTCTCTATTGCTACATGTTGTTCTATAAAAAAAACATCAATAGAACCTTTTTATCAAACAAAAGAAAAACTTTATTTTATTGCATTTTTTAAATGTCCTTTACACTATGAAAAGAAAAAAACAGGAACTGTTCACTGAAATGAACCCCTTTTGGACCCTTTATTTTAAAAACTGTACCCCTAATGCAATAATATTTTTATGGTTCCATTACGTCACTGACGACCTTCTGGGTTAGTCAACGATTGAAAGATTAGATCACTTGGCAGAGGTTTCAATTAGCGCAGCCGGCAGCCCCCAGCTTGCAAATCAATCCAGTAAGCCCAGGCAGGCATCACTGGCTTCCTCGGTCGACGTCTGCTTTCAAATGGCTTCTATTTTAATGTTTCTATTCTCTTTGTTCTCTTACAGTGGGGAAGACTTCCCTGATCACACGCTTCATGTACGACAGCTTTGACAACACGTATCAGGTAGGCAGCTGGCGGGCCGCTTGACATCCTTGTCATTCTGTCACTCAAAGTGTCCCTCCCCTTATTGTGCAGCATCAAAGAATCATTTCGAAAACATAATGGGCCGAATTCAGTCTTTCAATTGTGAAGACAATTCTTCCAAATTGATTATAAATGTTCGACATGATTGTGTGGTTATTAAATCACAGAAACACATTTGATAAATGTAATTATTCATCCTATATTCACCTCCAATCTCATCTGAATTAGCAACAGCAGAGGTGAATATACATGTATGGTCACTTTCATATGGCACTGTAGAAACTGATTATGCACTGCATATTAGGGGTAGGCGATATGATCAAAATCTTACACACACACACACACACACACACACACACACATGGTTCTTTTTGTGAAAAGTTTCATCCCATAGGTGTAATGGTTTTTATACTGTATAACTGTATATTCTATGGCCCTACAGCAACCCTACACCTTACCCTAACCCTCACAGGAAACTTTTTTTACTTTCTCAAAATAGCTAATTCTGTATGGTTTATAAGCATTTTGAAAAATGGGCACATGGGTTATGTCCTCATAAGTCACCCTCTCCTTGTAATACCTGTGTCATACCCATGTCATTATACAGAGTTGTGTCCTGATATGTCACAAATCAAGAACACACACACACGCATATATATATATGAAGAGTTCTCCATGAAGTGTCAATAGAACATTTCTTCTAAAATTAGTATTTTTCTCAGGATCCTATGTTTATGTTCTACATACATTGTATATAAAGTAATAACATGTAAACACACACACACACTGCATATTCTTCACTGTGTAAATTCTGAATAAAGTTATAAAAGTGATTTAGTCCAGAGCCGTGAGAGATTTTCTCTCTTTTGTTGTTTGATTAACATGAATGACAAGACAGCAGGAATATTAGAATGCTTTCATTTTAAGAGCTGCCCGGAAACAATTTACAGTTACATATGTTTTCTTTCTTAGCTGTTTGTTTTCACTTAAGACCTAAATTACTGTTTACGGGGGAACTTGAAAAATACTGATATTTTGACACATACAACTGTGTGTATTTAACAGTTTAATGCCTATAAAGCAGTACAAATAACTGTCAATACGGTCGTGCTCTGTGAGCACCATCTTCATGTACGCACGCCTCTCTTCCAGTGCTCAGAAACAGTCTGTCAGACAACACACATATAGAGATATGAGATCTTTTTTATACGATAAGTTTTCATTACTGCATAGCACAGCAACGTCACGTTAGCATGTAACCATGATAGATACAATAATCGAACACTGTGTTATAACACAGTCTTCCAGTGAAAACAAACAACGTATGCTGTAAACCCCACCATTATACAAAACAGACCACACCTCATATTCGTTTTGAGTGTAACACAGACATCTTAAAAATCCAACCAACAACCAATGGATGAAACCATGCTACTACCCAACTTTAGCACAAATTCCGGCATCAGTGAGGTGTGGCCTGTGGAACTGCAATATAATCGCAGTAAAATTATGTGAGAAGAAAACAAAACAATGATTGTAGTTTTAAAAGATAGTTTGTGATCGTTGTATTATTTTAAGACTACCTCTAATTGTTATTTCATAATATTCTAGAACATAATCAGGTTAATTTAGCCAGAAACGCTCTTATTCAGCAGTCACTGGTAGGAGTGAGTGCTAATAGATGTACTGTGTTTGTGAGTATAGTTAAACTGTTAGCACTGTAAAGAATAAAACTCTTTTCATTTCTAGTTTTTAATTTATTTTTATTTTTTATTACTAATAAAACAAAACTACTGTTTTATTAATAAAAATTAAAATTAAATGTATGCATTTAGCTTTTATGCTTTTATCCAAAGCGACTTACAGTGCATTCAGCCTATCAGTTTTTACCTAACATGTGTTCCCGGGGAATCGAACCCCCAACCTTACCCTTGATA
>NC_068401.1:15060288-15074414 GCF_023724105.1 Carassius gibelio | reverse complement strand
TGCATCTCGATTTAAGAAGTAGTACTGGATACAAGATAAAAAATACAAGACACTTCATTCATTCATTCATTCATTTTTTGCAATTTTTTCAAGATCATAAGTGAATATTGACTTAAATCTGACCTCATAATCCTGCTACATCACCTCAGAGCGAACCCTTTCTCTTCACTGATGCAACACTGATCAATCAAATGCTTTGTAAACTCAGTCTTTGCTTCTGAACTTAAAAGTGCATTAAAATCATCACAATGTTGCTTAATTTTACATCAGCAATATACTGTCAAGATGCATCATCCAGCTCTGAATCACAGTAACCTTCACGCGCTTCAGAGCGTTCGACATAAGAGCTTTGTGCTTGATTTTATGAGCAGGTTGAACCTTTAAACCTCCAGTGAAGCTAAAAACATCCAAACACTGAACCTCGTGAGCACCACATGATGATCTCCATTCAGAGCAGCTCTGTGATTGAGTTAACCTTTCAAACGAGGTTAGAGAGAAGACGAGGAAAACACGAGGATGAGGAAATGCATTCGAATAACCATCCAGAGGAACATTAAAACCTTTGTGTCTTTCATATTTTCATATTTTCTTGGATTGAAATATATGGAGGGCAAAATATAGTCCTTTAATGCTTAAAAAAAAAATAAATAAAAAAAAAAAAAAAAAAAAAAAAAAAAAAAAATATATATATATATATATATATATATATATATATATATATATATATATATATATATATATATATACATACAAGAAATATACAGCAAGAAAATATATTAATTAAATGCATTATATTCACTATAGTCATTCAAATTTAGCATTTTTAAAATATATTTAAAAATATATTTGAAGACATGTTTTTTGTCATATGAGAAATGTATTGTGTCTGGTCTCTGTGTCATCTTTTATTGCACGTTTATTATGTTTTACGTGTGTGCACGCTTTAAAAACTGCATCTGCATATTTTCCAGAAACTTTTTGAGTCTCAAATACTAAAAAATGCTATTTTCTCGAAACTACATAAAAACTACACAAAATTCCCCCAAATGTTGTCCCAGCTAAGATTTCATATTGCTGAAATGTTAAGGCTTCCCAGCATGCATTGCAGCATGAATAAATTATGCACCGTTCTTAAGGTATGTGTGTCAAGTTTTGATACATAGAGTAGTATCATATATTAATATTTAAATATTTGGTTAAGTAAACAATACTGTCTACATATTAGACTAAGTTATGCATTATAGTTTCTATAATATTTCCACGTTTGTCATTCGTAAATAGACATTAAAAACATAATGTGGTGACTTTTTACAATTTTTTCTTTATTCAAGAAACAGAAAAAAATGAATTACCCCAAGAACAGTAATTGTTGTTTCAGCTGCTGTGACAAAAAATGTTTCTATTACTAAAATTAGACAATCAAATACATTTATGTTGACTAAACAAAGTATCTTTACTGAAAATAACAAAACAGCTATTGTTGAGACAACTCAAAAGTCTTACTGCATCAGTTATAAAAATGTTTTTACACAGATACTGTCAATAAGTGGTTCATGAAAACTTGTTTCCACCACTGAATAAAAAAAGGTAACTGCGAACTTTTATCTCACGATTCTGACTTTTTTCTCACAATTGTGTGATGTATCTCATAATTGCAAGTTATAAAGTTAGAATAAAGTAGAAAATAGTCTTTTTTCCCCTCATAATTGGACTCGCAATTGTGTGTTACTGAGTAATTTCTGGCTTTTTTCTTCTCCGCCCTAAATAAAAAAGGTAATTGCAACTTTTAATCTCACAAGTCAGAATTGGGAGAAAAATGTCAAAATTGAGAGTTTATATAACACAATTCGGACTTAATTTCTTGCAATTGCGAGTATTTATCATATGATTCTGACTTGCGAGATATAAAGTCAGAATTGCGAGAAAAAAATGTCAGTATTGCGAGTTTATCTCTCAGTTCAGATTTAATAATTGTGAGAAAAAGTCATAATTGCGAGAAAAATGTCAGTATTGCGAGTTTATATGTTTCAGTTCAGATTTTATAATTCTGAGAAAAAAGTCATAATTGCGAGAAAAATGTCAGTATTGCGAGTTTATATCTTTCAGTTCGGATTTTATAATTCTGAGAAAAAAGTCATAATTGCGAGAAAAATGTCAGTATTGCGAGTTTATATCTTTCAGTTCGGATTTAGTATTTGTGAGAAAAAAGTCATAATTGCGAGAAAAATGTCAGTATTGCGAGTTTATATCTTTCAGTTCAGATTTAATAATTGTGAGAAAAAAGTCATAATTGCGAGAAAAATTTCAGTATTGCGAGTTTATATCTTTCAGTTCGGATTTAATAATTGTGAGAAAAAAGTCATAATTGCGAGAAAAATTTCAGTATTGCGAGTTTATATCTTTCAGTTCGGATTTAATAATTGTGAGAAAAAAGTCATAATTGCGAGAAAAATGTCAGTATTGCGAGTTTATATCTTTCAGTTCGGATTTAATAATTGTGAGAAAAAAGTCATAATTGCGAGAAAAATGTCAGTATTGCGAGTTTATATCTTTCAGTTTGGATTTAATAATTGTGAGAAAAAAGTCATAATTGCGAGAAAAATTTCAGTATTTTGAGTTTATATCTTTCAGTTCGGATTTAATAATTGTGAGAAAAAAGTCATAATTGCGAGAAAAATGTCAGTATTGCGAGTTTATATCTTTCAGTTCGGATTTAATAATTGTGAGAAAAAGTCATAATTGCGAGAAAAATGTCAGTATTGCGAGTT
The DNA here is from genome assembly GCF_023724105.1 of Carassius gibelio. Lineage (NCBI taxonomy): Eukaryota > Metazoa > Chordata > Actinopteri > Cypriniformes > Cyprinidae > Carassius > Carassius gibelio. The sequence goes on along the minus strand of NC_068401.1, from coordinate 15,071,646 downwards.
TATATCTTTCAGTTCGGATTTAATAATTGTGAGAAAAAAGTCATAATTGCGAGAAAAATGTCAGTATTGCGAGTTTATATCTTTCAGTTCGGATTTAATAATTCTGAGAAAAAAAGTCATAATTGCGACGCAATTTTGAGAGAAAGTCAGAATTGAAAGAAAAATGTCAATATTGCAAGGTTATATCTTGCAATTCAGATTTTAGTACTTGCAAACTGCTAATTTATATCATAATTCAGAAAAGCGAGATGTAAACTAAAAAATGAAGTCTTCAAATTTGAAGTCGCAATTACCTTGAAAAAACTTCATGGTGGAAACAGGAAAAAAATGAGAGATAGGGCTTGTAGTTTTGAAACAGTGTGTATTTTAACGTTTAGTTGGTCTCATAGACTTACACGACACGTCAAAATTAAAATGTAATTAATAAACAGATATGAAAGCCGCTAAAAACTACCATGAACCTGGGGATAAACACTTCTAGAATCCTCCGATTCAAAGCACAGCTGGAATTCCAGGCGTTCCCATTATTCCCGTAGCTTTGTTTTATGAAAGAATGAAATCTTCCATGACAGATTCTCCCAAATGTGTTCGGTGCACGTGCAGCGGTTTGGGAGCGAGTGATGAATAATAGATTTGAGGCCGTTGCCTCCTGTGGTGAGGTGATCTCTTAATTAGCCATGATTAGCATCACTCAAACCCCCAACACTCAGACCACACAACTAGTCAAACTCATCTCTTATTTCAGATTCACAGTGACCTGCTTCATTTAGGGTAGAGATATTAATACTGACTTTCTGTTCTGAACACCTCCAGTCTGAGATGAGCCTCAAAACGGCGTAAAATCGTTCTAATTACTAAGCAAAAGTTGATAAAGCGGAATGAATCACTCTTTTTATGAGCAGTCAAAACAACCGGATAAACATTCTGAAAAGATAAATTCACTCTGCAACAAAACAGAGTCAGGGAATTTAATTAATAGTTTGTTAAATGAACACTATTCACTAAAAACAATCAGCAACTAATTGAGAAGAAAATACTACTTTTAATTCATCAAGGATGCATTAAACTGCCAGTAAAGACATTTATAATGTTACAGTATTTCTATTTCAAATAAACGCTGTTCTTTTGAACTCTCTGTTCGTCTGTGAATCCAGTTTCCACAAAAATATTGTGCAGAACATCTGTGATAAACATTGATAATAATCAGAAATGTTTCTTGAGCAGTAAATCATCATATTATTCTGATTTCTGAAGATCATGTGACACTGAAGACTGGAGGAATGATGCTGAAAATACAGCGGAGCATCACAGAAATAAATTAGACTTTAACACAGATTCACACAGAAGACAGCTGATTTACATTAGAATAATATTTCACTATTTTTACTGTATTTTTGATCACACTAATGCAGCCTTGGTGAGCAGAAGAGACTTCTTTTCCAAGAACATTAAAAAACGTACATAGCACAAATGGCTCTCTCTCTGTGACAGCTAGCTTGAAGGAGACTGAGAATTGTATTTTAGGACATATTCACGTGTTTTAGACACCGGGACACACACATGTCCTGGTAAACTGGGATGTCTGGTCATTTTACCTACGCTGTAATTAAGAAACTGGGTTTGTGGTCAGTGTGAAGTGCTGAATGTAGACAAATGGATTCAAATGTGTTTAATTAATTGACTCTCCAGGAATGCCAGCTGTTAGTCTAAGTGCACTTGAAAGGAATGCTGTCCCGTCTTCACTACGAGCGTTTTTTCACAACCCTGATCCATTAGTCCAACAGGGCTTTTTTGTACCTCACCATGCAAAAAAAAAAAGAGCCTTTTGTCGTGCAGATAAGACTGGAACGAGCTCTTAATGACGTCCTGCCGCGGGTCTGCAGCTCTCAGCATGTTAGAAAAATGCTGCTTTGCTTTCTGCGATTCAAACAATGGGACAGATAGACAGGAAGTGATCTGATAACAATCAGAGCTCGCTAGAAATCCTTGAGAAGAGCGTGAGACACGGAGAAGCCGGATCTTGCTGGACAGGTTTCTCTCCTCCACACACACACACACACACACATCAGTGTTGACGGCTTATCCTTTGGGCTCAGATACGGATCTCTGCTGAAAGACTGAACCAGAACTGTCACACGACTGATGGGTGTCGTCTTCTCGTTTAATTACACGCTTCCCCGTGCATTAAGGTTTGTTATGCCCTTCATATTTGGATGCATTTTCTCTACATGCATTTCAAAACCTTTCCTTCTGCCATTTATCCAGTCAGAGCTCATTTAACAAAACATGCTATGCAAAAAAAGGAATATTATAAAATATCTAGAGAAATTCGATCTCTTAACAGAAAGCCGAGACCACCTCGAACTGCTTTTAAAAGCATCTGAGACCACACACAACACGAAGACAAGACTATTCAGCAAAGCATTTTTGGCGAGTCGCCACACATACACCATTCTGTGGTTTTACAACAGTGAAATGAAACGTTCTTACACCCAAACCACACTGAAGAAAAAGCCTAACCTCAGTCTTTTGCCTTCGGAAAACTTCCTTGGCTGCCTAAAAGTGAGCCGTAGAGTGACAGAAAAGTAATTTGCCAGTGTGGTTTATGGAGACAGATCTAGATTGGCGTATTCATACTTGCCCCAAGGCTACACATGCTGAAGAAAACCAGACTGAAGCCGTCTGCACCAGAAAAATCCATGCAATCATCTGAAATGGAGAAAAATGGTTTAAGAAGACAGTCACAGTATTCTCTAAAACAAAATTACTACATGCCATAATAATTTGGACGTTCAAAAAGACCCATACAATGACCACCCATGCAAAAAGCTTACAAAAACATTTGCATGTACAGACACAAACTCATTTAAAATGCAAGCTGACCGACTCATGCTTCTTATTTTGGGCTGCGTTCCTGAACTGCATTTAGCTAAACTAATTAGTAGTTTAGCAGCATGTGAGTGAGTGAGTGAGTGAGTGTGATGTGTTGCGGTTGGCTTTCCATGCATCTTTTTGGTTAAAAAAGTCCAACATTTGCAAGCCACCTGCATACTTAATATGCATATCTGCATACTTCATGTTCATGCAATCCACCGCAGATCTCCAGACAACAAACCACACGTCATTTCTTTTCCAAAAATGTCCACAAATTACTGCATGTAAACATCCGTAATTGCATAGCTGGATTTAGTGCACGACTAGTCCTGTGGACTATTTTCTGCAATCATGAAACGAGTGATGTTTATTATACAGTATCATATTAAAACAAATTCACCATTTCCATTACAACGATTTAATCAAACACATGAAAAATGTGCAAATTGCTTTTGAAACATTAAACATTGTCAGTAATTTGAGTCGTTCATTATTAAAAAAAATGCATATCGCACATGATCAACCTTGTTTTTTTTTATTATACACATACAGTAAAAGCAAATAACCTTCCTCAAAGTCAGACTAGAAAGTTTGTGTCTGGGAAAAGCCCATCAGTACAGATCAATTTCTGCTTTAATAATTCATCGGCTCGCTCTATTCTGCTTTAGCCAGCGGTTGACATCAGGGATACCTTTCGATTCTCTGGGAATTAAAGCTTGTAATCAGGCATTCAATGTGCAATTCTGAAAACACCTTTCTTTTTTTTTTCCCGGATGAAAACTTCAAAGACGTCAGCGCAAACCCTCACATCTTCAAGGTGAAAATGTGTGTACTCCGTGCTATCAAGCTTGAGGAGAGACTCCAAGAGAATTAGCACAGAAAAAATTAAATTGGTCTCATTGAGGCCTAGCGCTAGAAGACATTCATTTTTAATGTGGCGTCCTGATTTCTGATCAGCTAAAGCTTCACTTTCCACCTCGTCAGCTTAAAATAACAGAGAAAGCGGAATAAAACAAAAGCTCAGAGTACAACTGTTTGGTCCAAAACTCTCGTTTCTTATGTCGGCATCATACTATTAGTACTTGCATAATAGTATTAGAAACATCATATGACATTTTTCTACATGCAATTTAAATAAAAAAAGATTATTGCAATGTGCAAGGTTATGCAAGATAATGCAAAATGTTGAAACAGCTAACATCAACAAAAAAAAACGACTCAAAAAGGGCACTAAAACAGTGAAGGTGTCCTACGAGGCTTGTCGAAATGAGGATTTAACCTGCTTCACAGAACATGCAAAGCATTTCTTGAAAGCTGCACATACGTGCGAAACACACAAATAACTGGGAGAGACTTCAGACAGTCATTATGAGATTATACGAGCTGTGGATTAACTTGTAAGAGCATACATATTTTGTGTTGCTAATGGAAGGTTTTGCACGGCGTGTTGACGGATGGATGACTGATTTTACTGGGGATTTCAGAGACGCCAATGAGAGACAAGTGCTCATTATAAAGCTGCCCTGAACTGCTGATAAAAAACATGGAGGGAAAAGAGGAGAGAGAGAGAGAAGAAACAGAGGAGGATGTGAGTAAGGATGGAATTTAACCATTACGATTCCTTCAAGATCCATCAAAACGATTCACAAGAACCGGTTCATGAGAGTCATTCATTCGTGAATCACTAGTTGTGCTGCATGTTTGCGTTTAGTGCATGAGTTATGTATGATCTTTGTGTTATTTCATAGTGCATTTTAATAATATCACAACAACATAATTTCTCTAGCTGTTAAGCTACTATAGATTCAGAACTGACTCTAGAACCACTGTTTAAGTTTTTTTTTAAACACAGCATTTCATCATTACATGCTTTCCATTACACATATCGAAATGATATAATCAAAACACATTGAAAAGCAACATCACATCTTGTTTTCTGAAAAAAAAAAGCATCAAAATGAAGGAAGTTTTTGCTTACAACAAGAAAAAATATCTGCCAGTGTGGTCAGGAAAGAATGATCTTGTTTTTCCTTTAAATTCAGTTGATTTTTCTGACTCTTTTAGCACACTTTGTTCTTGTTTTTAGCTAATTTCGGTACATTTATCAAAAGGTTTAAGGTTTTGGATCAGAGCCACAGTTTCCATATGCTTACAGCAAACTGTGCCAACCACAACAGGCTGATTGCATGCTTTCGGTTTCACCGTGTTTGGTTTGTATGGTGTTAGTTTACATGTATACTGTGGACACAGAAAGTTTCATGATCAATCAGTTCTGTGGTATATAGCAAACAACACATCTTATGACATGATGCAATCACTGTACAATAATATATAGTGCTTTTATAAGGCTAAAAAAACACTTGCAAGTAATTGAAAAGACAATAAAAATAAAGCTTTTATAACATAGCCTGGCTCAAATGTACTTTCTTGTTAACACTTCATTTGATCTGACTGAGCTTATTCTGAATTAAATTGTGATCAGATTGGTAGACTGGAAATAATCAAGCATGTAAATGCTCGGTTTTATCAATCCGAATCCATATAAGCTTTCACAAATGAGTTAGAGTTCCTATAAACAGAACATCTGGATATTGCGTTGCTTTTTTAATGCAAACTCAATTTCTCAATATCGTCTATGTACAGAAAAACAACAACTTTTCTTACATAGACATCTGCATGCTTTCTTTGACTGATCCGTGAAAATAAAAACAAACGCTTTACATGCCTGGAGCGAGAGTCGCGATAATAAACCCATCTTTTCGGAACAGTTAATTCCCAACTACATTTCTGAAGCGCATGCATCTGAGTAAAGCAGGGCCTAGACGCCTCTTTTCTCTGGAATATAAACCTGCACTTTAGAGAGGGGTTTGTATCAGGTGACTCCCACAGGAGTGGTGTTTCTCCCTGGAGAATCTGCTCCATGTGAAACTCGAGAACCTCGTCTTAATGCCGTGTCCTCAGAGAAGAGATCGGAAGCAACCCTAACGCCTTTGCAGCTGCCGCTCGCTGAAGAAGTCACGACTAGCTTCAGTGCCGCTGCGTTTGAAGACTTGGGAAAGGAGAAGTATTCCAAGCAGGATCTTCAACACACGCCTGAAAAGACGACCTTGTAATTCTCGTGTCCCCGGAACAGGTCTCATGAAAACCATCTCCAGTGTTTGGAGAGACGCCCGAGGGCTTTTCTCTCCAGCATTTTGTTACGGTCTCATTATTTCAGTGGTTTTGCCCAGAATATACTGCTATAACTCTAACTGGATCCCATCTTTCAACACGACCCATTATTAAATGGACACCTACGGGAAGTCCAGGCTTATTATGGCTGCCGAAACAATTTCCAAGCTCTCCGACTGATTGTGTTTCAGTGCTTGTCCAAAAACACTTTAAATTAATGGTGAACATTCAACCAAAAAATAAATATTCATGCATTGTCTTAAAGATTTGAATGTTAATCAAACAACAAAAGACAAGGAAATCACTCACTGCTCTGGATTGAATGGCCTTTATAAATTTAATAAGGATTAATCTTTAATTTATGCAATAAAATATGCAGTGTTGCTTTACATTTGATTACTTTATTCGATTTCGGCAGCTATTAACTAATTGTAGACCTGCCTGAAAAGCTGCAAAGCACTGTTTATTTAATTAGTATCTTTGCTCTACATCCAAGATCTTCATGTCTTTCTTTCTTCATTCGAAAATAAATTACATTTTTTTTGGAGGAAAACATTTCTCCATATTTTGGACTTCAATGGGGACCAACGGGCTGAAGGTCCAAATTACAGTTTCAATGCAGCTAAGTTACAAGGTTTGCTCATTTTCTAAAAAAATACAAAATAAAAGTATATACTGTTTAACTAATGATGCTCGCCATGCACTTGCTGGACTAGATTAAGGTGAGCATTTGTGGTTAAGAAGTATGTAAATGTTTATTGTTTTAAGAAAATGAGCAATGGTTTCTCTAGATAAGACTCTTATTCCTCGACTGGGATCGTGTAGGGCTCTTTGAAGCTGCACTGAAACTGCATTTGTATCCTTCAATCCGTTGAGCGCCACAAAAGTCCACTAAATGGAGAAAAATCCTGAGAGGTTTTCTTCAAAAGCCTTAATTTCTTTTCGACTGAAGAAAGAAAGACATTAACATCTTGGACAACATGGGGGAGATTAAATTACCAGGGAATTTTAATTTGAAAGTATTCCTTTAAAGATGACATTCTGACAGGAGAAGTGGTGTCTGTTTTACACGCTCCTTTCAAACGTGATGCCCTCTTGAATTGTCAGTTTCCAGAACATTCTCCTTCACCGTTCCTGGTTGGTGGAATGATCTTCCCACCCGATCCGGAATGCCGAATCCCTGACAATTTCAAGCGACAGGTAAAAACTCATCTCATTCGAAACTACTTGGCTTCATCGTAAAATTTATTCCTTCCCTTTCTAGCTTGTACTTATTTGAACAATGTCTAAAACTTGGTATTACAAGCACTTCCTGTGTGTGTTTGCCGCTTTAAGAAAAATCGCTTAATGTATCCCCCAATGGAAAGTCGCTTTGGATAAAAGCGTCGGCAATATTACTAAACGTAAATGTAAATGATAATGATCGATTCATCAAGAGATTGATTCGTGACTCGTGAGTCAGTCATTTAAACTTCCTCAGTAAAAATATTGTTGGAGTTACTAAGTTTGATTCATTTCATTAAGTACAAACAGATTTTTAATGTTGAATAGGTTCAAACCCAGCTAACAAGCAGCTTACACTTCTCAAAAAACTAATAACAAAGGTTCTGTCAGTAATATTAATAGAACATTTGTTCAAAGTTGCATGGCCTTTAATAATATTCTTAAATTTATTCATCTTCATAGCTTGTAAATACATTGTTTATGGAATATTTTATTTAGTTATTCATTCATCTAATGTTTTTTTATGTTACTATTTGTTTCAGAACATTCAGAGAACATTAAAAAATAACTTTCCCTTAATGTTTGCTAAATTATTAAATTAAATTTAATGTTCATATAATAATAATAATAATAATAATAAAATTGAAGTTCAGAGAATATTATATTTTCATAACTTGATGGGAACTTTAGCAAAAGATTCCTAGAACATATATTGTTGACTCTAGTTCAAGATTAAATATGTTAATTTAGTGAAAAAACATGGAAAACATTTATTGATTATTTATTTATTTATTAAATTAAATTTGTGCATTTAACAGATGCTTTTATCCAAACAAATATTTTACTTCTTGCATTTAACATTTTGGTAACACTTTACAATAAAGTTCCATTAGTTAATGCATTAATTAACATGAACAAACAATGAACAATACATTTATTACAGTAGTTATTAATCTTTGAACTAGCTTTTCATTGTTAGTTCCTGTTAATTCACAGTGCATTAACTAACGTTAACAATCACAACTTTTGATTTGAATAATATAGAAGTAAATGTTTAAATCATCATTAACAAAGATTAATAAATGCTGTAAAAGTATTATTCATTCTTACTTCATGTTAACAAATGTGACCCACATTTTGGATTGCTAAATGAATATTATTTGACTACAGTGATTGTTTGGATGAAATGATGCATCCTCTGATTGGAAAATGGGAATTCAAGAAAATATTTCCAGCATATAAATTTCAAAAGGTGTTTTTCCCACTTGAGGCGTTTTGTAAACCTACTATTTCATTTGAGAAGCACATTGGTAAGACAGAAAAGACAATCCCCTTCACCAAAGCCTGATTTCCCTGAGGATATTCTTCTGATAATGACTTGCTCTCTACAGATTCCTGCTCTCTGCTCTCAGATCAGATCAGACCGACTGGATGCTAATTACGCTAAAGTCAGAAGACGGCATGGACAGAAATGTACATCTACCCCCAGGATATTCATTATAATGAGCGTACAGATTTCACCAGCTTATTAAGGGTGGTGGAAGTCGGTTATCATCAGCAAGTAGCAGAGAAATCGAGACAACATCCTCCCACGGGTCACGTCTCCGGTTATTCTGTCAAAAAAAAAACGATTTTTGAGAACACGGGCCAAAACACGGGTCTTGCTTCATTACAGGCACACAATGAAAACACATCAGAAAGCCCACACTTACCCTCACGGAAAAACATCCATCTTTTGCAAGGCGACAGGGTTGCTTGTCATTACAGGGCTCCCTGTGGCAGCTGTGATGAAAGAGGTGTGCATTCCCAGAAGTCTGTGGGCCAGAGAGACAGTAGATCTGAGGAGGACACCGACTGTAGTTCACAGCTCAGGGTTTGTGCAACAAGCCATGCTCTTACTACAAGCTGCATTTCTGTGCATTACAAAGACGATTGCTTCAGAATAACATGCTACTCAAACAATTTCACTTACATTTCTGCATTTCTGAGGCATTTACCAGTTCACGCATGAGAATCTAACATGTGATGTGAACATGCAACCTGACAAGTCATGAGACAACAACTTAGAGAGTTAAATAATATGTATTTATTGCTATTTGTTCTTCCTCTGCCTTTTCTTGACTTTTTCTCAAATCCTTCTGAGGGTAAAATGGACTTACCACACTTATTTTCAGTGTTGCAACAGTCTAAAAATTGAGATCTAAAAAACTAAAAACCAAAACAACCTTTGACAGATTTGTTTTTCTTTTTTATACTAAAACTCAACTTTATTAATAAACTGAATTTTCCTTGGATAATTCAGAAGACGAGTCTTAATTTCAAGTAAACTTTGAGTCTTAAATTTCATACGTTTTCACATATTTAATATCTTAGTGTTTGATAAGCTACAACAAAGGTTTTACATTTTTTTTGTATCTGACTCTAGTGGTTTTTAAAGTGCTGATTTTTGGCTAAGTGCTTTGAAATGAATGGGGGCCAATTTGACCCCAATACAAAAGATGTAATACATTTTGTACAGCCTTTCCAAAACACACTGATTTGCTGAAAATTTGCATGCACATTCATGACCCAAAATTAAAAATATTCACCAAATTTCATGAAGAAATAAATAGTTTAATCAGTATTTTGAGCCGTTTTAATGATAAGAGTAGCTCAAATTGACCTCTACATAAAAGTTATAATAAATGTTGTACAGCCTTTTCAAAACACATCTATGTGTTGAAATTTTGCATGCACATTCATGACCCAAAATGAAAAATATTCACCAAATTTCATGAAGAAATAAATTGTTTAACCAGTATTTTGAGCAGTTTGAATATCAGGAGTAACTCAAATTGACCGCAACATAAAATATATAATACATTTAGTACAACCTTTCCAAAACACATCAATGTGTTGAAACTTTGCATGCACATTCATGACACATATTTAAAGATTTTCACCAAATTTCATGAAGAAATAGATAGTTTAACAGTATTTTACCTTTACATTTAATCATTTAGCAGACGCTTTTATGCAACACAGGAATATTTTGATGTGCGACGGTCTTTCAGCAGCTGCCAGCTTGGCTTTATCAAATCTTCAGACAGCTGTATGTCAAAGGAAGGTGAACATGTAGAGAACATCTCAACAGAATCAAATACATGTTATCTCAGTATACACGAATGCAATAGATTCATAAACATGCACACACAACAGTGGCCATGCAGGGAAATTGCATGTGTGTTGTGATGTGGTTTGCAATGCACATAAATTCATAAGAAAACCTATAATCTGCAACAACTGAAACCAGTGGACATGTTTGTTTGTTTGTTTGTTTGTTTATAAGGACAATAAACATTAACTAGCATTGTAAATGTGCCAGGATTAGCTGGATTAGTTTGGACGAGAGATGCAATTAAAACATTATTAAACTAGTCTAATCACTCTTTTGGGAAAAGCAATGGCCAATTAATAATTGTCTTAAAATAATCAAGCATAATAAAGAAAGAAAAATATTAGATTAATTATAGGTTTTTTCATTATTATAGTCTTTATTTTTGTTTTGTTTAAAAATTCTGTTGATTTTCTAATTTTTTTACTTAAATTTTTAATAATTTATTGTTATCTCTATATACTATAGTAATTGTATAATTTTTTATATGTCTATATAGTTTTTATTGTTTATTTCATGTTTGTTTTTATTCAAATTTACCAATGTTTATTTTAATTAAATACTTGAAACGACTAGTTAGTTTCATATATATTTTCATATATATTTTATTTCAAGGAATGAAATGTTTTTGTATTTTATGGTTTCAGTTTTTTATTGACGATCTGCTGCCCTCAGCCACTGACCAACCCATTTAATGATAATTAGCTGTTAAACCTTTTAGGATCTATGAAAACACTGAACTACCCTCCAGTATGAACCAGATGTCTTTGACTGTGAAGATTAACTTGTGCTGCATCACACTGACTTGAGTTTATTTACTCCCAGCCCCATATTAATAATTACATGAGTAAACACATGTGCTCACTAAAGGCCCACTGTGCTGCATTTCATATTCCCATTCATCTTTGATTCCCAACGCTGCGACAGCTGAAACT
>NC_068401.1:15052788-15055288 GCF_023724105.1 Carassius gibelio | reverse complement strand
CATAAGCGTTCCTCACACAAAGATGATCATATTTAGGTGTCAAAAGGATTGAAAGCCGTCGGATTAGAAGGCTTGTGAGCTATATTGTAAGTCATGGGTTTAAAAACGAAATATTGAAGGCTTTTGGAACAACAAAATTCACTTTTGTATGAACTGTTCCTTTAAGAGACTTCAGTGCACATCGGTCTTGGTTGCATTTTCCGAATCCAAGCGCTACTTTGTTCTCACAAAACTGCAGAGGATTGCCTGATTGCAGAAACAGACTTTCCACCGGATTATTTTAGGATTTGGCACGCTTTCATCAGTGTATATGTGTGTTTGCAGTGTTGGGGAAGCTATTTTTAACCTGGAGTCATTATTTAAAGCAGTTTAGCTGCTGTTCAAATTAAAGAGTTAACTATCAGAGAAACTAAAGGTAACAACACTTCAGAAACTTCAGCATAGACACAAGTCTGATTCATTTCAGTCATTCACACTTCAGCTTGATGAAATGATTGACTTAGAGAAAAATTGTGTAAAAAAAAAACAACAATAAAAATTTGAGCTTTCTGGCTAAAACAAACAAACAAATAAAAATGATTACAATTTACAAAAAAATTGATTCTAACAATATATTTAAATAAATATTAATAATTATAGTCGTAATGCACATTTGAAGTCTTTTGTTTTGTTTGTTAAATGCAAAATAATTATTTAGTTAAATGCTGAATTAACAGTACTGGAGTTAGCATCATGCATAACTTCTGCTCTGTTTTTAACTAATCAATCGTTATTAAGACACTAATCACAATGCTGTGAAACAGAAGGGTTTTCAGATGTTTTCTGATGTGAACATCTCCCTGTGTGACTGATGCAACAACACAAGACGATTGAGAAACAATACATGATGAAATCTTACTGTCTGAGGAGGAAGAATATGAGCAGTTCATCCCAAACCTTTGTGTTTACTGTAAATACAGAGAGAATACTGTAAATTAAACAGGCGAAGGAATTAACCACAGACACACAAAACATGTTGACTAAATTACCATATTGACAACATATACAACAAGAGTTATTATCGTTAACTAAAATTAAAAGTATAAAAAAACATACTTGTAACATTTTTTTAACTGAATTAGACTAGATTAAATTAGAGCTATATATATATATATATATATATATATATATATATATATATATATATATGAGTGTGTGTGTGTGTGTGTTCATATACATATATATGTATATATATATTGTAGTTTGTAACAGAAAGTTATTAACAGACTTATAAGAACTTCATGTAAACGGACACGTCAGCTGTAGATCTAAAATCTAATTCAAAATATTAATAAAAACTAAAATAGTATATTAGTTATACTATAAAAGATAACACTGCATCCATCTTGAATTTAATATCAGCCAAATTTATTTGTGTTTTTATTGCGATGACAGGAGAAAACACAAAGACTGAGTGAGAGCAGAACTCTGTTGATGAACTTCATTATGTGACAGACTCCTGTGACTCGGCTGTGAACCCCAAGAGTGCACTTCAGGCCCCTTCTAGGTTCACTTTGAACTTTCAATGAGAATTCATTCATTTAACGACTGAACGCCTTCACGAGCCACATTCCCCAGCGGTGCTCATCCTTCACCTGAGACCGTGTCGAAGCGGCTCTTGATTGGTTCTACACCTAGCTGATGCTGCAGGCCTGTGTTGACTAGTCACAGATCACATGACCTGCTGTGCTTGTGTTGATCAATTTGTGCTTGATACGCTTTTAAAAATAAAGGTTTCAGAAGGGTGTTTACAGCAGCAACAAATTATACGTGAATCACACAAATATTCTTAGATCAAGATTTAGTCCATCCATCAATCTATCATCCATCTATGATCCATCCATCAATCTATCATCCATCCATCCATCCATCCATCCATCTATCATCCATACATCATTCATCAATCCATCCATCTATCTATCATCCATCAATCCATCCATCCATCCATCATCCATCCATCTATGATCCATCCATCAATCCATCCATCCATCCATCCATCAATCTATCATCCATCCATCTATCCATCCATCCATCAATCTATCATCCATCCATCTATCCATCCATCCATCAATCTATCATCCATCCATCTATCCATCCATCCATCAATCTATCATCCATCCATCTATCCATCCATCCATCAATCTATCATCCATCCATCTATCCATCCATCCATCAATCTATCATCCATCCATCCATCTATGATCCATCCATCCATCCATCCATCCATCCATCAATCTATCATCCATCCATCTATCCATCCATCCATCAATCTATCATCCATCCATCCATCTATGATCCATCCATCCATCAATCCATCCATCTATCATCCATACATCATTCATCAATCCATCCATCTATCATCCATCATCCATCCATCCATCATCCATCCATCTATGATCCATCCATCAATCCATCCATCCATCTATCCATCCATCTATGATCCATCCATCCATCCATCTAT
>NC_068401.1:14904764-15052288 GCF_023724105.1 Carassius gibelio | reverse complement strand
GTTCAATCATAACTTTACAAAGCTACGAGAATACTTGGTGTGTTTAAATAAAAAAAAATAACAACGTCTTTATACCTTCTGTAGCGACGCACCGCCATTGTGGAGAGAATCAAGCCATTTTTTTCTTCCCGCACAAAAAGTATTCTCATAGCTTTCCTAAAAATTATGGTTGAATCCCTGATGTCACAAGGACTATTTTACTGATGTCCCTTTTCCTGTTCCTGGACCTTGATCAGAGAGCTCTCGGATTTGATCAGAAATATCTTAATTTGTGTTCAGAAGATGAACAAAGTGTCACATATTAGTAATCACCTCAATATGGGGCAAAATTGTATTTGTTTCATGTGTTTGTAATTGTTTTATGGTGAAACTTTTTGTGCTGAAGAAGAGATTTTGCATCTCAATGGGACTATCCTGGTAAAATAAAGGATAAATAGAGAAATTTAAAATGCATTAGGTTTGTGTTTACACAGCAAAAGAAACTAAGCAGGGTCATAAAGAAAAGATATAATGACCTTTCCACATAATATATATGAATATATATATATATATATATATATATGTGTGTGTGTTTTAAATTATCCAAACGGACTATATTTTAGCCCAGACCCCGCATAATGAATTAAAATGCTACCTGGATGATTTCCATCTCAAACTGGGATCTGTGCGATGGCAGAAGTTGGCAGCCTTGTCAGTCAGTACTCCGAGGGTTTCTGGTTCTCGGAGCAGCAGTCATTAGACACGTACACATGATTAATGTGAGGCGTGACTCGGCTTCTTCTGCTGCCTGCTGATATTGACGGGCCTCTGACACCAATTACAGCCGAATAATTAGTTGATTGACTTGCTGTTTGGGAATTCTGTTGCACATAGCACAACCAGTGCACTTCACTTGAGGCCTGAACACAAGATGGTGATCATCCTGTGTTGAGGAGTGTTTTGGACCAACTAATCCAGGTGAACACCAGACTGGCTTTGCTGGGAGACCACCTAGACTGGCTTAATGGAGAAAAAAAGGGTATAAGCCATTCTAAGATGGTTTTCCTGGTCAGGCTGGTCTGGTTTGCTGAAGTTAGAACAACTGGTAGATCAGTTTAAAAAGCTAATATCTATGAACCACTCTTAAGGGTATGATATGAATATTCAAAATAAAGTACTACCTGCAGCCTGTGTGAATTTATTGATTTAAATGCATTTGTACAATATTTTTATATCGAAAAAGAAAAAGAAAAACTTTTTATAATATGAACCATTATAATAAAAACCTTTATAATATGATCTTCCTGGTCAGGGCAGTTTGATTTGCTGAATGTAGACAAACTGGGATAACATCTAAATTATTATTATTATAAACCACTCTTAAACTGCTCTAATATTATGAATATGATCTGAATAATGTATATGGCCTGCTGTGTGTAAATGTATTTAAATAAAAACACGTTTGTACAATATTTTAATAGTATTAAATGAAACAAAGTACAATTATTGCACCACACACTAAACTACACCCACTATTATTATAACAACAAAATAAAATAATAATTTATTATATCTATTATTATAATATTATTAATATCAATAAATGCACTAACATGTTGTTGGTGTTAATAATATTAATAATTCACAAAACCTATTAACAAGCAAAAAAAAAAAAAAAAAAATACGGTTGTGTCCAATGCTAACGTATTACAAATTATCTTTTATTATTATTATTATTATTATTTGAGTATAACAAATATTCATGAAAAAGTATTGTCTGTATTGATAGCCTGCCTTGTATACATTTTTAAATAAATGTTTGAATAGTAAAAAAAAAAGAAAAGAAAAAAAGAAATACAAATTAATTACTGCTAACCAACAATTCTCCAGTGAATAATTTGCTTAGAGTAATGATTTGTTGACACAAACCATTTGAAAGTAGTGCTCAGTGCTCAAGTATTATAAATGATAGTCACTCTTAAAGTGTTCTGACTGACCTTCATCCACCTTGTTACCTTGATAATGAGCTGTAGATGGTGTGCCCCGGTCAGAGAGCAGGAGATGGGTTCAGCACAGATGGGGAGGCTCCACTAGGGGCGAGGAGGCCACCGCTACACAAGGAGGCCATTTACAGGGTCTTGGCTGCAGGGTTGATTCTAACAGATGGAGCTTAGTTCAACAGCAGTGATTCTCTGCATAAACTAGACACAAACTAGACAAGACTAGAGTTAGCTCTAGAGAGTCAGGGAAGAGAGCTCGAAGAAGAAAACAAAAAGGAAGAGACAGAGATGCAATATTCAGCACCGCTGCACTGAACGGGACGTCACTTTCTATGACGCATGGACTCCAGAGATATGGAGGAGGGCTTTAATCGCACCGCAGAGCTCTCCGTATAATTACCACCCTGTCTGGGATGCATCCTGTAATTTGATTCATGTCAAAATCCTGACAGATATTTTTGCTGTCGTCAGTTTGAGTTGAATGAAAAAGGACATGACGATTTTGGGTCTTATTAGAAAGAAAAGAAAAATGACTTTCATATCTAATCCTTCCTGTGTCATGCCCTTGGAATGTGTCCTTTATGCGTGACACACTCAGCAGGGTTGTGCTGTGTGCAGTTTAGGTGTTCTTTTGCTCAAACCTCAGTTTGCCCTTGTTAATTAAATGTGTGGCCACTTCTGCTGCCAAATTTAAAATGAGGGAAGATCATTAATTCAGCTTCAGTGGGAGTAGAAATGCTCCTCTGCCCTCTCTCTGCATCTCTTTAGAAAAGGTAAACATTCATACATGTCTGTTTAATGAGAGTGTTGTGTCATAAATGATAGAATACCTATATATTTATAATACTGGCACTTTCATTTATCTCAATGATAGTTATTCAGTTGGTACACTCTTAAATCTCATTTAAGAGTGCTGATATGGTATGACTTTTTGCTGTTAGTTCAGTATCACATTTGTTTAGTGATTTCTTTCTTTTTTTTAAAGATATTCTTAAATGGAGGTTACATTGTTAAACCAGTCGGTGGCAATAACTGAATCATTCACAAATGATTTGTTCAAAACCTTACTGTGGCAAGTGGGGCGGGGCCGAGAGGCGTGGGAACGAGGAGTGAGGCCAGGTGTAGTGATTGAAGATGAGCTGCACCTGCGCCCCACCCCTCGTTCCCACGCCTCTCGGCCCCGCCCCACTCGCCACACTTACAAATTAACAGGGTCCCTATGCATTGTACAGTGCACAATTCTCTGTTAATGGGATATCTGTTGAAGTTCATTTCATTTGGCAAAATGCATTTGTTCAGAACACGCAATGTGCAGCGTCATCTGTATGATGACATAAAAATGTAATAAAACAATAATACATGTAATATCAATGACCATACTTTTAATTAATATACATCTTTATAAAACAAACCCATGTATTAATATAAACATTAAGTCATTATTAATTGAATTCATTTAAAATATTATGTTTGAGAGCACTAAACTAGTGATAAATGTCTGTTGTGATGTTTTAATGAGAAAGAATAAGCATAATTTGGTTATATTTATCTTACTTAACTGTAATCATGATAGTTGCACTGTAACTGTCACATCTTGTGCACTTTCACTGCAAACAGCTATGTATAAACCTCATAAGGGACTAATTAAACTCACAACAATAAAAAATCACAGTCTCAAAAAGTGTTTACTTCAAGTGTTTATTTTAGTCAAATTTCTTGCTGTACTGGGGTGATATGCAATAAATGGCGGGTAAATTTCCCTCTCCCCTTCATGCAAAGTGATGTACTGGTATTCCCTTATTCCCAATGCCATTTGCAGTGCCCTTTCAAACTGAATGTGTGCTCCCTTCGGATTACAATCTCACTTAATGACGGAATACCCTGTGAAGTCCAGTTCACACTTGTGTGACACGCTCTGGAACTGGTTTGGTTTCATTGGGAACTGTTTTGTTGAAAAATATCACAAAGACTTTAATAAAAAAAAAAATGGAATAACCTAGAATGGGAAAAAAAAGTTACTATTACTATTAGTTCTACCAAATTAGTCATTGATAAAGTCATTAATGACCTAAATGTTTGCTATTTCTATTGCAAATCTATGATTTTTATCTCGCATTCAGAGTTATTCGGTGACAGTTTTCTTTTTATTTTCTTTTTTTGCTTGTTTCATATTTGGGCTTTTTTGTACATTATTTTTTTGTGTCAAAAATAAACAAATATTGTGTCTAAAATGAAAGTTACACAATATTAAATTGTTGTTTATAGAACGCTTGCCTATACAGTATGTATTTCTATATTCAAACTGTATTCATACAATTTATCTTCTATGTCTGAGAAGCCATCAATGGAGAATATGAAGTTACCCCATTTACCTTCCACACATTCTGAATTAACTGCTAAAACCAGAAGCTAGAATAGCACAACATGAGACATGTGATTTGAAAGACTAGTTTCTGTGTATTCTTGCAGAATTTTCCTTATTTTAGTTGTTGAGTTTTACCATCAGAACTTGGGTTTCATCATTTACATTTGTAAAGTAATGGATGTTGTGTTCCAGACAGTGATACACTGACTTGTGCTGTTTGTTGTTTTTTATCTAAGCTTTGCATGTTGCGGCCACTTTGCTTTATCAGAGCGCCGCTGGTGTCAGCAGGAAAGTTTCATGCTCACCTGATCTCATTGGACACGCTTCAAGGGTTAGGCTTTACCGAGTCTTTCAGTTTTCAGTCAGGCAGTCACCGTGGTTGAAGGGAATCTAATTTAAACATTGAAACATTAAGCCAGCCTCTTCTGGCTGACTGGTCTCAAATGGCAGACATATGACTCCCATCTTCACTCTCAAGGCAATCACAACCCCCTCTGGAGTCATATATTTCAACTCCGTTGTCACTGCTTTGGTTTGTGTTTGTAGAGGTGCACAGTGCCCTTATACCATGGAGGTAAAACACTTCATTAGACTGTGCTTGTGGAGAGTGAATGGTTCAGCTGAGAGTCGTTTGCAGTAGAGTAAAGGGTCCTGATCTCATCTTTATTTATTTAGTGGGAAATATGCAGTGTTTGCCCTTTACAATGACCAGTGTCTGGCATCTGTTGTATATACAATATTGACCTGTAACTTGAATGGCAGTATATTGTTGGAGATGCACAAATAAGCTGTGGAGAAGTAAAGATTAAGAAAAATATACTTGGGTAACGGTCGCAAATTTTGAGTCGCGCCGTATGCTGGGTTGCTGGTCTTAGGTGGTCAGCAGAGTTGGGCAAAAAAAGGACTAGATCAGATCGCTATTGGTGACTGTTAACAATTGTTATATAGTAATTTTCATATAAAATAAGCATTTTATGAATTTTACAGGAAGTGACTCTTCTAAAGAGGAGTGTCTTCAGGCTTCATTTGATTTCTCTGAGAACCATTAAGGGGCATAGATGGAGAAATGTCTGACTCGTTCCATTCATTCCTTTTGCAGAAAGAGGATTACATATAGTAGTCCTCCAAATCCTGCTCAAGGATACCCTCACAGTACATCAAAGAGGCTGGAAATCTGGGATTATTTCTAGGACAAAGGGAATTCGGTGATGGGACTAAAGTCCAGAAAGCAAGTAGGGTTGGACTTCTATTATAAGTTGGGAAGGAAACAGAACAGTGATTCATAATCTACTTATGAAAAAGCTAAGTGTGTGATTACTGTGCCACAAGCATCACCAAATGGAATTGAATTTCTTAAATACTGACCCATCCAATAAACATTGCAGACAATGCTGGCCTGTTTTGAATAGCACTCTTCACTTTTAATTTCTATAAAAGAAGCTGAAAATTGATGCTTATATACAAAATGCTTTTTCTCCGGAAAGAATAGGGAAAAGCTGATTGTCTGTTGCTCTTTGTGACTGGATGGTAAGATAATACTTTCAGAAGAACATACTGTGAGCTTCCTGATTATTGAGTTAATTATGCAAACATGACTTGCTAGAGCTTTTAAGAGCAAACCCGCTGCACTGCCGGAACATAATCTAATGTCTTTTCTCTTCTTCGCCTCTCCCTAATGAATGTGTGCTGTCTTTACGGACAGTACATTTTTCTTTGGAGGATATTGAGTCGTCTCAGTGGCAAGCCAGTGAAGGTGAATGGGTGAACAATAGTTGCCCTCTGACTGGCTGAGTTTCGGGGTGGCTTAAAATGAACCCTCTAAAAGCTGCTATCATGAATTCTGTTTGAGCTACACTATTGAAATCTTTACTCATTTTCATTTACATTCAAGGTTTACATTCATTCTACCAATTTGTTAAACAATGCTGATTGATTCAGGAAAAACACAAGTGTATTGTTGTATTATTAATGATTGAGTCACTGAATTGAACATGCATACATAATTTAGAATTTGGTGTTTGATAACTTTATTCCTACTTGCTGAAGGGCACAGATAGCTAAATATACATGTATTATGATGGGTTTATGTGAAGATTATTTTAAGTTATCTTAAATTAGAAGCTGTTCATTATTAAAGTCTAAAATTATATTTATACTGTAATGTTGAATGGCTATAATCAGTGGCCAGTTTCATAGCGACATCAGAATTGATATCAGTGATACTCTCCTTCAGTCATAAAAAGATACCACTAAACATATATATATATATATATATATATATATATATATATATATATATATATATATATATATATATATATATATATATATATATATATATATATATATATATATATACAGACTATCTTTATGTTTTTTGTACATTAATTTGAAGATTGCATGTGAAATTATTGCAATATAAAAAAAATATTTAACAATTTTAATGTTAGGTGAGATTAATTGAGATTATTGGCAATTAATTTCAGAAAAAAACCTGTATATATATATATATATATATATATATATATATATATATATATATATATATATATATATATATATATATAGTCGTTTTAAGGTAAGCAGATCTGCTTGGTAGTCTCTGCACATTCACAGCCTTCAAGTCAACACCAGACACAACAAACATCCATATCTACCATCTCGACTGACATCCCACTTTCACTCCCTCTGCTTCTCTTAGCCCCATCACTCTTCTCCTCCTCTCCTCTCCTGTTCTCTCTAATGAATTTTTGATGCTGTATGTTTCTTTCCGGTGTGTTAGGCTCACGTCCCAGTGTCGTGTGGATGAGGCTGGGCCAAGACGGCCGCCCGGCTGTCGTTTATTTTTATCCATCTCTTGGCAAGCGGGAAGCAGTCCCAGGGCGTGGCGCAGGGCTCTGATTGGCTCTCGGACTCAGTGAGATTGCATGATGGCAATGCCCCAGAGGGTAAAGCAGGAGCCTTTTCTCTTTGGCACACTGTAGTGAGGGATCACTGCTGAGAGATATCATTGTTTTGGAAATGGTAAGCGCCACCTTCAGAGAGAACGTGCATCTGTTCATGCTGGACGGGCCAAATCGGCTATGCTTTTTCATCAGAAACTAGCTTGCAGACTGATTATGGCTCTATTCTTTTATGAGTCAATAATGTAAATAAAAATGTAATGAAATTGCTGAATTTCTAATTCATGATATTTGAAAAAACAACAAAAAAAACTCTTTACCCTGTAAAAATACATTTAAACACTAATTGGAAAATAATCATTATAATGCACAGCTTATTCAAATTTTAAGGAGTTATAAATTATTTTTATATTACCACCATATGACATTTTTAGAGGCATTAAAAAAATAAATATTTAAAAGTTTTAACCATATGAAACCATCATGAATACAGAAAATAAATTTTGATTAAAAAAATAATATATATATATATATATATATATATATATATATATATATATATATATATATATTTTTTTTTTTTTTTTTTTTTTAATAGGCACTCTTACCCAGTCCACTTTTCCATTGAGCCCGTTGACCTAAAATAATTATCTAATGTTATTGGCAATTGCTATGTGTATAATTGTCTTTTAGTTTGTTAGATTTGAGTAGCACTTTATTTTAAGGTGTCCTTGTTACACGTTACATGTACTTACTATAATAACAACAATAAATTATGCATAATTACATGCAAGTAATCATAAGCCAAACGCTAATCCTATTGGAAGCGATGTAAGTTTAATAAAGTATTATTTACCAATACTTAAATGTATAATTACACTGTCAAAGAACCTTAAAAAATTTTGAGACACCTGCATTATGTTCCATTCATCCATTTCTAGCTGATTTTGAATTCAAGAACATGTCCTGTGTGAATAACCTCTTAAATGCACAGCAACAGCCTTGCTGTACTAAAAGCTTATCTTTTGATAAGTTGTAAGCATGTAAAGCTGGAGCTCTGACCTCTTAATAGGTCAGTATGCTTCAAAATAGACGTTGATAAGAACAGTGGTCCAGTTCAGTATGATGTACTTTACTATAATAGCTTTGAAGTTAACATATGAAAAAAAGGTAATATTTAGCTAATTTTAAGATCACTTGAAGTTAATGAATTAGAGGAAGAAGTTTTGACAGAAGTCTTCATGGATAAAATTAATTAAAGCCATCCTTTCAGGTGCCATATGTGCAGAAGATTTTAATTAGCATCTCCAATTATCTTCACCATTAATCTGTCTGCTAATGAATAGTTGCAGGATCTTATTTAATAGCCAAAAAGAAAACTTATTAGGTTTTTTTCCAGAAGGCCACAGTAAAAATGTGTGGGCTGATGCTGTTCAGCAAGTCATTTTCAACCAAACAGCCTGAAACTCTGAAGAAATAACCCAGGCAGACTTTTTATTAGTCAACAACCCTTCTTTAATTAGGCACAAATTCTTAGTCCTGTTTTTTTTTTTTTCTTGGTAATATTGGAATTTGAATTATAAAAGCAAAAGGTCCAAAGACATGAAACTCTTTTTTTTTTATCTTCAATAAAAAATGAAATTAAAATACAATCATTGTTCACTATAAGGCCAAAATCAATTCACCAACATGCAGGGAAAAAACAACAACAAACTGTATCATATAGACGACATCTACAGATCTTCATGATTATGTCAAGTCTCTTAAAATATCACATTTATTCTAACATGGCAAGGTTAGTTAAGATTGTATAATGTCACGTGGTGTGACTCTAAAAACAAGGATATTTATAAATAATTATATACAAATCAATCAATTATAAAAAGACATTTGAAGTAATTTATCAAATAAAAAAGTTGTACTTTTTGTAAACATCATAACATCTTGTATGGAAATATGTTAATACGTTTTACTTGGTTGAGGCTTAAAAATTAAACCTTTCCTGAAAACGATTGAATTGTTTTTATTTATGTATTTTGTGTGTGTGTGTGTGTGTGTGTGTGTGTGTGTGTGTTAACATTCTTATTTTTAATTGACCCAAAAACATCATTACGGTAATTAAAAATCCCATAAAGGGATTTGTATTTTTTTCTCTGAAGCGTATTAGTGTTCTCTCTGTGTGGCTGCTTGTCCAGAAGGTATAAGTTTGACCTTTAGCATGAGGTTTCTGTTCCTTTCCATCTCTTCATTTGAGCCGCACTGTGCAAGACTTTAATCTGGCAGTCTGGAAGTGTGTGGCCCTGCAGGTTAAGATCCCTAGTAACAGCATTTTAGAGGCAGCAGATGTTCATAGACCGGTTTTAATTGGGCCTCATGATGGCAACCCCCCACCGCAGTGCCTTTGAACGGACAGATAGGGGGCACTCCTGATTAAAGGAGAAACCTGTTAATTGCTCGATTGTGTGACTTCAAGCACTGCACTTGTGCATATTAAGCTGTCTTTGACAACACTGTATAATTGATAGCTAGTGACCTCCCAGGGGTGTTTGGATCAGATGCAGTGCATCCAGCAAAAGCTTCTCGTAGTGCCTATTAAAGTGTGTTTTTGTTGTTGTTGTTGCATACAAAGGACATTCAGCTAACCTGAATTTTAACATGTGCACCTTGAGATAAGAACCCCTCGCACAAACAGAGAAGCTTCTGCAGTCAAACTCACAAAAAAAGAGTTACCTCTAGAGAGGCTTTAGATCAAGGTAATTACTGCACCCCGTATTGTTGCTAAATCTGGCTTGTAACATAAGCAAATTAGAAGTTGATCCACCGGTCTTTATGGTCGACGTTTAACAGTGGGGGATTAGAATCATGCATTATTATGCTGTACTGTGAAAACCAGCAAATCACAGTAAACAATGCCTAACCTCATTGTGGCAACACCCAAGCCTAATTAATGGAGTTCCATGGGAGAAACATTTACATATGCAAATTTCATGGCCATGTTAGCAAGCATTAGATGCGAGCAGCTTTGATGCTGGCTTTTTACAACTAAGGATTTGTACAGAGCAGGGTTAGATGAGCCAGTGACTGGGGCTTCTACTGAGCTTCATGTAGGGGCTGGTATCCAGGGAGAAGTGTTCAAAGGGCCGCTCTTTATTCTCAGTGTCTGAGGGAGACCAGTGCACCTCTCCACATTAATTAGAGTTTAATGGCAATCGATAGGTCTCAGGCCCTGAAGAAAAAAAAAATTGATTTGTCCAAATGTCATGATGAAACAGTTTTGCGCTAAAGGCGGGTGGAAGCTGGGCTGAATAGGGATCATTGAGAGCGAAGGTTAGATGCTTTTTGGGGACATTGATCACCACAATCGGGAGGCCTTCATATGCTATGTATAAAACACATGTGACACTGTGTTAGCAGAAAACTGGAAACTGGCACCAACACACTCACACAACATAAAGCAAGGAGACCAGGGATTGTTGTAATATGTAGTGAGTTAAAACACAACATTTGGCCATCCTTAAAAATATTTTGGTTTGCAGAAAGAGTAAATTAAAAAAAAAAGTATGTAGGTTGGTCTATATTTTTTTTCTAGTTTCAATGTAAAAAAAAAAAAAAATTACAATTATGGTGATGGTGATTACATAGGTATGAATTTAAACAAATTAACATATTGTGACGTCACTGACTGGGTCTTCAACCTGTGCCTTCGGTTGCATCATTGCAAACCTCACTTTGATGCAGGCTATATAGACCACAAACAAATTGATTTATGTGTTTACGATTAGAAATATCAACAACGACAAAAAATCGCATACGTAGGCGATTCTAGCCCGAATCTGTTTTTGTATGCATGAGACTGTCTGAATACCGGCAGAATTCACATTTCTGTTGTAAATGGAGAAACACTGTGAAGAAGTATTATTTGCTGATATGCGTGTGTGTCCGAAGCTGCAGTTGCTGTTTGATGCGTGTTCCAAAAAAAAAAAAAAACCTGTACGTGCTCCGAGAGAAGGTCGTTAAAATCAATTTCCTATTTTCGTTTTCGAAACTTGTGTTGGTTGGTCCAATCAGTGGTGGACGAAGTACACAAGTCAAGTACTTGAGTAAAAGTACAGATACGTATAATAAAATATTACTCCAGTAAGAGTACTCCTTTTTCAATCTTACTCAAGTGAAAGTACAAAAGTACTCGATTTTTTATGTACTTAAGTAAAAAAGTACTGAAAGATAGATGTTTGCAATTTTATATAGGCTACTTAATTTAATTTTATATTAGCACATATTCTTTTTATAATCCTACTGCTCAAAATACCCGGGTTTTTTTCCAAAATAACCACTATATGGAGTCAAGATATATTTTTGTTGTTGATATGGACTACGCTGATGAGAGTGATGTTAACTGTGAAGCTTACACTGTGATGTACCTGAGAGAAAACAGAGATGACCATCTGATTTTCACCAGTAAGAACAAAGTATTTTAAAGTTTGTTGTTTTACAGAACATCAAAGTTACAGTACAGACCAAATGTTTGGACACACCTTCTCATTCAAAGAGTTGTCTTTATTTATCATGACTATGAAAATTGTAGAGTCACACTGAAGGCATCAAGGGCTATTTGACCAATAAGGAGAGTGATGGGGTGCTGCGCCAGATGACCTGGCCTCCACAGTCACCGGACCTGAACCCAATCGAGATGGTTTAGGGGTGAGCTGGACCGCAGACAGAAGGCAAAAGGGCCAACAAGTGCTAAGCATCTCTCGGGGAACTCCTTCAAGACTGTTGGAAGACCATTTCAGGTGACTACCTCTTGAAGCTCATCAAGAGAATGCCAAGAGTGTGCAAAGCAGTAATCAAAGCAAAAGGTGGCTACTTTGAAGAACCTACAATATGACATATTTTCAGTTGTTTCACACTTTTTTGTTATGTATATAATTCCACATGTGTTAATTCATAGTTTTGATGCCTTCAGTGTGAATCTACAATTTCCATAGTCATGAAAATAAAGAAAACTCTTTGAATGAGAAGGTGTGTCCAAACTTTTGGTCTGTACTGTAACTCTATATATGACATGATAATAAGGCCTGAGGTTAGGAAGAACATTAAGGAAAATATAATTATATTTTCATAATGATTTTTTCTTTCTCAAACCTTGTCTGTGGTTTAAAAACACCCCTGGCCAAACGGGGTGCATCTCTTCCCACTTTGATAATTACTGTAGTTACCATGTTCTGAACATCACATCCTTTCTTTTCTACCCAGGTGTAATCTACATATATATAGGTGGTTGAATGAAAATATTTGAACATTATAAAAAATTAAAAATCTTAGCTAGACAGTTAGCATCAGCTAACAATATTTACTTATTTTCAGTACGGTTATGAATAAACATTTATGTCTGTCTACTCTTCTAGTTAATCCAAACAATATACATATGTATAACGTTACTGTTGATAAACAATATAAAAACAGACGTCACATAGGACATTTTAATAAAATTGTTTAACATTAGGGCAGCGGGGAATTTGAACGTGCATAAGTTATTGTATTTAATCTGTGTTATTTAAAGTTTTTTTTTTTTTTTACCTAAAATTGATGCGTCTGCACTCGATCATTTCAGTGGGCTTAAACAGATCACTATTTACAACGGATTTAGTTCCCAAACAACTGACAATTTTGACCTAAATATGATTTTCAGTTACAATAATTAATCCTAAATTTCGACATTAATAACTTACTTTTAGCAACATCAGACGCACACGCGCTCACAAGATCTCCCGGTTCTTACTTCTGGAGACTCGCACTAAACGGTTCATTTGAATCAGTGAGTGGTCGACTCCAGAACAGCTGCTGCAATCGGATCATTCTAATTCCTAAACGAATCATTTGGTGCGATTCACGATCCGATTTAAAAGTTTATTTTGAAAAGACTCAGTTCGTTCATGATGAATCAGACACCGCTTCTGCGTGTCGGAGCACGTGATATATTATAGGGAGTAACGATATGTTTTATGAAATGTAGTGAAGTAAAAAGTACGATTTTATGCTTTGGAATGTAGTGAAGTAACAGTTAAAGTCACTCAAAATAAAACTACTCCAGTAAAGTACAGATACTTGAAAAATGTACTTAAGTACAGTAACGAAGTAAAGCTACTCTGTTACTGTCCACCACTGGGTCCAATCGATTCGTGCAATAGATTTTTGAACATAAAGGTGACAGTCGACACGTTCACGGTTTTAGACTAGATGGGAGAAGGGATGTGAAAAGATCTGGGCACAGTTTTTCCAGAACTTCGTGCCGAGTTAAAGCGGTGTCGAGCTGTTTTAATGATTTGTATAGATGTATTGTGGTGCCAGAACACGTATGACTTTGAACAGTGATCGCGAATATTTTGTTTACTGCAGCCGCAGCCATCATTACCAAGCGCGAACCATTGACTATGAATGAGAGTATGAGACGAAGCGAACGCACAGGCCATAGTGTGACATCCGTGTAAACAGATGACGTCACAGGTTTTTTTTTTTTTTTAAAGAAAGAACGTAGTCTTCGTTTGTATGTAGGCCTAGGAAATTAATATATTTACAATACTTACTAAAATATAATTAATATTATTTTATTGCTTTTGTATTAGTTGTTTGAAGAGTAAAGAAAAATAAAAATTCGTCGGTCTTAACGCAAATGTACAACCGGCAAGTCGGTCGGACTAAAAGCAAAAAAATAATAACAAAAATTGAGTCGGTCCTAAATTGACATGGTTGGTCGGGTTACAGCAAACAAGAATATTTTTAAGGATGGTCTTTCTAACCATTTAGAAATTAGCTGAAGGGATAAAATTATACTATACAGTTATACTTGTTGGCCACCCTTCTGAGCTGAGAGTGTAAGTTTGTAAGGCTATGTGTACAAATATCATAGACATACACGGGGAAAAAATAATATTTAGAATATTTAAAAAAAGAAAGAAAACTTACAGGATTTTACTTCTAGGTTATAACTAGCATTTAGACTAATGAACACTAAATGACACTGAAGTCATCAGATTCGTTTAATATATTTGATACTGGTATTGGTTTGGTCAGCTGTTCAATTTAAATGGTATTTAAAATGCTGGTATCGGATCTACCTTATTTTCAGCAAAAGTATCTATGCTGTGATATATATCATTATATATTATAACTTTATACACCATTTTCCATGAAAATGCTCAAACCCATCCTGGGTGATTTGAAGCAGAAAAATGCATTAACGTGACAAATCATGAATAAAATCACTGTGCTGGAGAAGTTACTGCAAGAAGTGTTACAGCCATCCCTGGTCTTCCCTATATATAACCTATGAATTATGGATCTTCCTTTCTGAACATGACCATACATGGTATATTTTTTTCATTTGATTCATGAGCCTCCAGCACAAATCTGCTGAAAGCCCGTTTCTCCAGACATTCATTAAAAACAAACATGCAGAATTTGAGAAATTTAATGAGAGCTGTGCCACAGATTCCTTTCCGGCAAGACTCACAGCACTGACGATACTCTCACTTTTTAGGACTGTTACGAACAAAACCAAGGGGCAAGAGTTTGACTGGATAACATGACCCCTTTGGCCCCTACTGTTAGATGGTAGAAGCTCTAACAGAAGTTTTTTTCCTAGTGTATTTTTCCATATATATCTATATACAGTATGTTCGAAATATACTGTAGCATTATACTGTATATCCTCATGGACAAAATCTCTGTTATAATTTTTTTTCCTTTCCTCATTGAATATCCCATTTTACTTAAACATGCTACAATACAGAAGTGGAAATGGATTGGGAAGAGGGAGGAATTTAGACAGACTTTGGCAATAGTTCCCCCAAATTATGAATATTCCGCCGTTTTACTCAACCACAGGAAGTTATACATGGCTCAGAGCAGGCATGGAGGCCACCAGTATCTGCCATGCCAATTAGAAAATTCATGTTTGTGAACCAGTAATACAGAGATGAGCACACAGAAAGAGACTTGATGACGTTGTCAGTAGATCATGCTGTACTCCTCCATTCTCTTTTAAAGCCTCGTACCCTGTGCTGTTAATTACAGGCTGAACAGCCTCTCTGGCTAATGGCTCTCTAATTGTTCTCCATGTGTTTTTATGCACCTTCAGTCTGTGCTGAGAGGGATGTTTCAAAGAATTTGCAGCAAAACATGAGCTTTCCTGGGATGAAAGAACAGCATGCACCTGACAGACAGACAGAGACGCAATAGGAGAGATGAGCAAGCGTCATTATAGCCACATCAGCAATTTTTTTGCTGTTTGTTTGCTTTCTGCTGCACTTCTGCACAATGTCCTTTGTCACTATGTAGTTCGATTTTATTATATTACTGTAGTGTGATGGTGTAAACAGATAAAACATGGACGGAATCATGGAAGGCACTCATAAAAATAGAATTCACTGTGTAATGCAGAATGTCACAGAATTTTTCGAATACATCAAAAGTAGGGCTACAAAATTAATCAAATTCATATCCCGATACTGTCTGTGTGATATGTCTAATATGAGATCTGAAGAACTATTGTTAAATACATTCAGAGAAGTTCATACATCTTCACTACCACACGTCAAAATAAAAGTTTGGTTTAACATAGATATATTACCATTGTATAGTAAAATGTGTACTTATGTGTTGTAAAGGGATTGTTATAGTATATTGTCGTTTGATTTAGAATTTAGGGAAAATGTTTATCATTTATTTGTATTTCATTAATTATATTGATAAGATGTGATTTTTAAGATTAAAATAGATTCTTGAAAAAAAACTGATTTTGGAAAAAATAAGAGATTTCAAAGGGCCCCTGTTTTTTCAGCCATGCTAAGATGCTGCTGAATAATGCATGCTAATTATCTGAAGCACTAATTACGGTTAAATCATTCCTGCATGATAAGATACAAAAAAGTGCCTAAAATAAAGTTCATTAGCCAGACTGATAAGCATAACTTTCATAATTGATATTGCTGATAGATTGTCTGTGGCATTTTACATAGTTCAGACTGTTTCTCTCCAGAAACGCGGTTTCACAACATTAGTACTGAGGATTTTTATCAGCATACATGAGTGGATTTGTCATAAATATGTAATAGTGATGAAATAAAGCCATTTTAAATTCAATTCTTGGAGTTCTTGGTCTGTCTGCTCACATTTATCAGGCAGTGCCTCGAGTGTGCATTAAAGAGATATCAAAGACCGGAATCTCTGCACCAGAAGCCTCTGCTGTCGGTTGCGTTCATGTTTTATCAGTATAGTACTTTAATAAAATTTAGATTTAGAAGAAGCAGAGATTATGAATATTTCTCAGGGTGGGCTTATTTTTGAAAGTCAATTTCGATACGAGAATGCTCAATATTGTGTTAGAAAAAAAAAAAAAAAAGCTACTGATGTGTTATTTCTGCTGCACAGGAAATGAGATACAGTTCATTAAACACATTGACCTTTGTGGCACATTGTCAGTATAGTATTGTTAGAGTAGGTTGTCCTGCCATTAAATAGCCCATAAGGAGTAGTTAATTCAGAAATAATTAAAAATGATTTTATTGCAACCCCATAAGGTGTTCTAGAGATAAAAATAGGTGAAAATTGCCCATTTATCATGGTTCTATATTCTTAATTTCATATTAAAATGGAAATTCGGAGATTATACACACTTGTTATTTTGCATTATTAACTATATTTGATAAAAAATACAGTAAAACAGTAATATTGTGAAATATTGTTACAATTGAAAAAAAAAAAGTTTTCTGTTTTAATATATTTTAGTATGTAATTATTCATTGGATGCAGAGCTGAAGCAACTTGAGCCCAAACATTTGAATGGTAGTGTAATTTCTATGATTTCTCTGTGCTGCACTGAACATTTTTATGTAATGTAATGTACCGTTAACAGTATAGGTGGTTTAAAGAAACAAGACAACATTTTATTTCTAATCTATTCTATCTGCAGCTTCTCCCATTAAACAGCCAGCTTCCCCTTACATTTTTCAACATACTTTAGTTTCTTTAGTCTCTTCCTTATCCTGTATCCATTATCTGATTGTGCCTCTAATGGGCGCTCTTAGTGGAGTCAAAGCACCAAATCCAATCTATCACAGTAAAGTCTAAGCGCTAAGCCCTATGTCCAGCTATTGCTCTGCTGTCTGGAATAGGTGATTAACTGAAAAATGGTGGATGCCCTCTGCTGCACTAAATGACTTGATATTAAATATTTAACAGGACTAAAATTAGACATCCACCGCTCTGTCTAATAGGAACAGAGTTTGAGTATTTCGTTTGGTGGATTCTGAAGAGACAGAATATAGAAAGGGAAGGATTATTTGCCGTTAACTGGAACGTTGATCTGTTTTTCTTAAATCTCTGATTTGGCTTCAAACTACGCTACTGTTAAAAAAGTTTAGGGTCAGTTTTTAAAATGAATACATCTTCAGCAAGTATTCAATAGATCTAAAGACTTCAAATAAATGCTGTTCCTTTGATATCAAAGAATTCTGAAAAAATATTAAGCAGAGCAAATGTTTTCATCATAGATGATAATAATGTTTAATGAGTATCAAATCAGCATATTAGAATGATTTCTGAGGAACATGTGACACTAAAAACTAATGATGCTGAAAACGAATTTACATTTCATAATATATTAACCAGAAAACAGTTGTTTTAAATTACAATATTACTTATTTTTCTTTATATTTGATCAAATAAATGAAGCCTTAATGAGCTAAAAGGCTTCTTTAAGTAACATGAAAGAAATCTTACCGACCCCCAAACTGTTGAACAGTATTTTCTAGAGAAAATATCATTTTAAAAAGAAATCCAATGACCAGTTTTTCAACCTAAATTTGTTGCTTTAGCAAAGCAAATGTAAGTGGATGTTCTATTCCCACTGGTCTTGATGCAGTAGGAGCTGATATATGCTAGCGTCTGTCTCTCAGCGTCAGCTATAGCAGGGAAGACTGTCTCTCTCTCTTCTAGCACTACCAATTTGTACAAACGTCTTCCATCCAGCGGCTTCGTCTGCTTTCAATAATCATGGTTCGTTTGATGGGGAAGGAAGGGGCCATTGCCCAAACCATAATTCAGTATTTACTCAAAAGCATTAGATAAAGCCTTATGAGCCCCATTAATTTAGATCCTCCTCACTTTTTAACGGAGACAGATCAGTGTCTCAGGGAAAATTAGCATTTAAATGACTTGTGACCTGCAGCCTCCAGTCAACTCGCTGTGAAGTCTTCTCAGCCATGAGAAATCCTGCTCTCCTTTATTTGATCTGTAGCTCGGAGTTATTTTCTGTGTCTGGATGTGTGGGTAAATTCATCCATTTATCTACACAGGTATATTTTCTTGGGGTTTTTTCCCCCTCAGGGGAATCTCAGGTCAGCAGGGCAGAAGAAGTTGTGCTGATGTTTTTACTGCAGTCTTATATCTGAGTTGAGGTTCTGTGATGCTATTACTGGGATATTTTAAACTGTTTTCTGCCCTAGATTTAATAAACCTCCCTCAAAAGAAGTGAAATCTAAATAATATACCTTTTTAATACTTTTTTATTGTTTGCATGAAGGAGCTTCACCATATTACCATTCATAAAATATAGATGTGAAAATAAAACACTTTTACGTGCTGCTCTGTAAGATGTAGCAATTTCTGTGTCTCATATGACAGCTGAGTCTATTCTTACCACAAAAGAAATCCTTTTTGATCTTTAAATCAGAGATAGTTCAGGTTCTCTATTGCTACATGTTGTTCTATAAAAAAAACATCAATAGAACCTTTTTATCAAACAAAAGAAAAACTTTATTTTATTGCATTTTTTAAATGTCCTTTACACTATGAAAAGAAAAAAACAGGAACTGTTCACTGAAATGTATATTTGGCATCCAAAAATGGTTCTTTCTATGGCGTCACTGCAAGAACCCCTTTTGGACCCTTTATTTTAAAAACTGTACCCCTAATGCAATAATATTTTTTATGGTTCCATAACGTCACTGACGACCTTCTGGGTTAGTCAACGATTGAAAGATTAGATCTCTTGGCAGAGGTTTCAATTAGCGCAGTCGGCAGCCCCCAGCTTGCAAATCAATCCAGTAAGCCCAGGCAGGCATCACTGGCTTCCTCGGTCGACGTCTGCTTTCAAATGGCTTCTATTTTAATGTTTCTATTCTCTTTGTTCTCTTACAGTGGGGAAGACTTCCCTGATCACACGCTTCATGTACGACAGCTTTGACAACACGTATCAGGTAGGCAGCTGGCGGGCCGCTTGACATCCTTGTCATTCTGTCACTCAAAGTGTCCCTCCCCTTATTGTGCAGCATCAAAGAATCATTTCGAAAACATAATGGGCCGAATTCAGTCTTTCAATTGTGAAGACAATTCTTCCAAATTGATTATAAATGTTCGACATGATTGTGTGGTTATTAAATCACAGAAACACATTTGCTAAATGTAATTATTCATTCTATATTCACCTCCAATCTCATCTGAATTAGCAACAGCAGAGGTGAATATATATGTATGGTCACTTTCATATGGCACTGTAGAAACTGATTATGCACTGCATATTAGGGGTAGGCAATATGATCAAAATCTTACACACACACACACACACACACACACACACATGGTTCTTTTTGTGAAAGTTTCATCCCATAGGTGTAATGGTTTTTATACTGTATAACTGTGTATTCTATGGCCCTACAGCAACCCTACACCTAACCCTAACCCTCACAGGAAACTTTGTGCATTTTTACTTTCTCAAAATAGCTAATTCTGTATGGTTTATAAGCATTTTGAAAAAATGGGCACATGGGTTATGTCCTCATAAGTCACCCTCTCCTTGTAATACCTGTGTCATACCCATGTCATTATACAAAGTTGTGTCCTGATATGTCACAAAAACAAGAACACACACACACGCATATATATATATATATATATATATATATATATATATATATATATATATATATATATATATATATATATGAAGAGTTCTCCATGAAGTGTCAATAGAAAATTTCTTCTAAAATTAGTATTTTTCTCAGGATCCTATGTTTATGTTCTACATACATTGTATATAAAGTAATAACATGTAAACACACACACACACTGCATATTCTTCACTGTGTAAATTAAATATATATATCTATATATGTCTTCTGAATAAAGTTATAAAAGTGATTTAGTCCAGAGCCGTGAGAGATTTTCTCTCTTTTGTTGTTTGATTAACATGAATGACAGACAGCAGGAATATTAGAATGCTTTCATTTTAAGAGCTGCTCGGAAACAATTTACAGTTGCATGTGTTTTCTTTCTTAGCTGTTTGTTTTCACTTAAGACCTAAATTACTGTTTACGGGGGAACTTGAAAAATACTGATATTTTGACACATACAACTGTGTGTATTTAACAGTTTAATGCCTATAAAGCAGTACAAATAACTGTCAATACTGTCGTGCTCTGTGAGCACCATCTTCATGTACGCACGCCTCTCTTCCAGTGCTCAGAAACAGTCTGTCAGACAACACACATATAGAGATATGAGATCTTTTTTATACGATAAGTTTTCATTACTGCATAGCACAGCAACGTCAATGTTAGCATGTAACCACGATAGAGACAATAATCGAACACTGTTTTATAACACAGTCTTCCAGTGAAAACAAACAACGTATGCTGTAAACCCCACCATTATACAAAACAGACCACACCTCATATTCGTTTTGAGTGTAACACAGACATCTTAAAAATCCAACCAACAACCAATGGATGAAACCATGCTACTACCCAACTTTAGCACAAATTCCAGCATCAGTGAGGTGTGGCCTGTGGAACTGCAATATAATCGCAGTAAAATTATGTGAGAAGAAAACAAAACAATGATTGTAGTTTTAAAAGATAGTTTGTGATCGTTGTATTATTTTAAGACTACCTCTAATTGTTATTTCATAATATTCTAGAACATAATCAGGTTAATTTAGCCAGAAACGCTCTTATTCAGCAGTCACTGGTAGGAGTGAGTGCTAATAGATGTACTGTGTTTGTGAGTGAAGTTAAACTGTTAGCACTGTAAACAATAAAACTCTTTTCATTTCTAGTTTTTAATTTATTTTTATTTTTTATTACTAATAAAACAAAACTACTGTTTTATTAATAAAAATTCAAATTAAATGTATGCATTTAGCTTTTATGCTTTTATCCAAAGCGACTTACAGTGCATTCAGCCTATCAGTTTTTACCTAACATGTGTTCCCGGGGAATCGAACCCCCAACCTTACCCTTGATAAAGCAATGCTCTACCAATTGAGCCACAAGAACAATAAGCTTATTATAAATAACCTGTTATACACCATTACTGCCTTGTGGTGTGATACTCATTCTGACTTCCTCAGATCATTATCATGTCAATGAATTTGCTATTATTATGTACAGTTTGCAATTTCAATACTCCTGAATCAAGAATCAATACTCCTGTCATTATTCACACCAAACTTTTTGGAGGACAGTTCACTTTTTTCACAAAGTAATCAAAGTACTTCAAGTAGTTAAAAGTTCAGCAGTGTGTATTTGTTTGTGTTCTGTCAAAGAACTGATATGTCCAAGTGTCTTAAGACTTTTGTATTAGACTTGAATGTTTCTGTTCAACTTATCTGCATGATTTATAACCCATAAAACCTGAAGGACGGTGAAATGATGCGAATGGCTAATGTTTTTCAGACTGGAATGCTCTGTAGGCATGTGTCTATTTAGATGTCATTGTGTTTGAGCTGAGTCACAGCTTTAGTGCACTACCGGTTCTAACTGTCACAATAGTCCATCCGTCTCAGACATACCCATGCCAGCTCTCTGAAGCCTCTCTGGCCTTGATCTTGCCTTTTTTTTCTTTATATCCTCCCCATTCTTCTGCACTAACACTGTGTCCACAAATTACTTCATACTTCAGTAAATTTTTATTAAAAAATTTGGAGTACATTAATTTCTGTACCAAATGGAAATCTAATAACGAATGTTATGTATTCACTCTATTGTTAATATGAAAGTTTTCCTCCACTCTGAAAGTGCATAGTAGCTTAATATTTAACAAAATGCCAGAATATAGAGTTAATCTCTAACCAGCCCTCTGATCTGTACTCTCACAATGTGTGTAACGATAAGACTATGTTTGTTTCATTAACCAAATTAAGCATGCTGTATCGCTAAAGTGTCGAGCTGTAATAAGATTACATGCGTGCTTTGTGAACAGACCGTGTTGTGCTTTCTGACGAGATGATAGATTCTGGAATCTCAAATTCAGAGTGCTGTTTTGCACCATGTGTTCATTCTTAGTAAAATGCTTTTAGGGATATTAGGGATGTCTCCCTGTCACTCCTGCATCTCTCTTTATCAGGGTGTTAGCCCCTAACCACTCTCATTCCTCTTAAGCCACAGCCAATTGCTGGTTATCTCTGCCTCTTCCTCCAGCTCCTTCTCTGCCTTCCACAGGTTGGCCCCCACCATGCCAGACTCACAGAGTACTTGCACCATTGCTCTACTGACCATCGGCATCCGACCTCCAGAGGGTAAACCTAAGCATTCCAGCCTGTCTCCTGGCACTCTGCTGCCAACACGAAATATTTTAGATGTTTCCTTTCATGGGCTCTGTGATGTTTTCATCCCATGTGATAGTCAGCTCAAAGATGAAGACTTTCTTATCCTCAACTGACCATACGAGAATGTCTGGCCGGGGGGTAGTTGTTGTTATTTCTCTTCGGAATATATCCTCTTGGGAAGATTCCTTCTTGAGGTCCACCAACATTTGCCACTCACTCCCGGGTTTATAGAAGGTGTTCCTTTTTCCCAATAATCAGTGGATGTCATCTGGTCTGACAAAAGAAGCCAGTGTCAACTTTGGTATCTGAGGCATGCTGCTACCCTTTCCTTGTCCAGGACTTCAGCCACCTTGATCATGCCGCCACCTGAATTATCCCTGTGTCAATGCAACCTTGCATCCTGAGAGGATATGCTGCAGGCTTGCCCTGGTGTTACCACATAGGGAGCAGCTAACCTTGTACCCAAACCACTGGGTCAGGTTTAAGGGGCATAGGATGGTATTATATAGTTCTCCAGATGTCTGCCCAGCTGATGTGCCTAATCGCTGTAGGGTCCCACTGGTTCCAGGTGCCCTGCTAGCCCAGGGAGACTCAACCCTGGTAAATTCCTCCACCACCATAGACTTCTGCTGTTTTTTTTTAAAGCTTTTGTCCAAAACTTTTGTAGTGTTTAAGCCGGCCCGCCCAATCTGGACCAACCCCATGACCTCTCTATGCTACAGACTGGAGACGGCCTGATGTACCTCTTCCAGCACCTTCCGTTTATGGCCTGTCCGGATGGGGATTTTGGAACTCCTTACCAAGGGGTCCAGGGAGTCCTTCACCTCCAGAAGGGCACATGCTTTCTTGCTTATACCCTAGTGAGATGGACTCCATAGGGAGCTTAAACATATTCATGCCAAAAAGATTAGCATCTGAGAAGCAACAAGGCAGGCCCAGCCACTTCCAGATGTAGTTGTTGGCTGAAACCAAACAGTTTCTTGTTTCATCTGCATATGAATAGAATATACTGCCTCATCAGTGTCACCTTTGAGAAGTAAAAGGCATCTTAATGAGCTGTTGCTCTCTATAGCTACACTGGAGAGAGGAAGGGACACCAGTGCTTTTCTAATTTACATATTCTTGAATAAGCTCAAATCAAGCTGCTTCTCGATGTTGAGATTGACCTTAAGATGTCTGGCAGTAGGCTTTCATGATAGCATATGCCAGAAGAGCAGAGTGCATCACCCTGACTCCTATCATCTGTCAGTCTGCTCCTCTATGCAAAATGGCAGAGGCACATCTGCATATTTATGACTTTCCATCTGATGTAGATTCATCGCTGTCTGAGTCTGTATTACATCAAAATTTAGAGATATTTGAGTAGAAAACGACCATTTAGAACAAAAGCTCCAATATTTAACTTTTAAGACCTCAGCTACCAGACACATACTTCTCTGTTTAGGAATTTAATCTGATTATTTTAAAAATGTTGCTTAAAGTTTATGTTGGTGATATATAAAAGCATCAAAGAATCATTACAAAATAGCCCAGAGGAAAATTTAATTGTTCAGAGATTGCTCTGTCATAAATCAGGATGTGTTCTCAGTTATGTTCAAATATCAACTTGTTTCTCTTATAATTCCTTAGAAACAATCAAAGAGTTTGGTTCCAAAACACAGTAAATTCCTATTTATTAATTTGAGTAAAAACGTGTTTTCTTTACCAAGAAAGTGGGAAGCTGAAAACCACTATTTTTTATTTTAAACTTTCACATAGCACCTTTAGGTTATAACAGCATTAAAAATTAAAATCCAGGTTTTGATTTTCAAAGATTTATTATAAAATTGTATAATTTTCCTCCCAAAATGCAATAAAACCATGATACATTTTTTTTCTTCTCAAAAATGCAAAAAAATCCATTGAATCAATATGAAAGTTATTTTTCATATCAGATTAAAATACACCACATAAAAGTTTATCCACAAATGACAGCCTCTGAACTTTGTCAATACTAATTATATTATATCATAATCCATACTTATATACAGGCACTCCGCCCCTTACCTGGACCCTTCCTTCCTGAACACTACCTTACCTATACGAACCCCGCAGCACGATGAGGACACCAGATCCCCTGTTTATTTTGGACATGCTTCCCTTTTGGACACTTTTATTTCCCTGTGGTTTTTTATTTTCTGTTAATAAAAGCCTGTCTGAGGCCTGAAACTACCCCCCAATGTGTCTGTCGTTTGCTGTATTAACAAAAACATAAATGGCATTAATAACAACACTAACACTGACAACCTACGCAATATCACGTTCATGATCAAATGAAATTCATCTAATGAACGCGATATAGCACAGCTTTTCAATGATCTAACGTACGGCTCTGTGTATTAAATGTTGCACCATCTAAAAGCCTGTGATGGAGATTTACCGGTGCTATTAATCACAGAATCGGCTTTATGCATTATCTGACGAAATGAAGATTACAATCACATGCAATTTATCATGAGCCCTTGTTTGTTGATCACAAAGTACAAATTATAGGAGTAAAACTAAGATGCAGAGTGTATTCAGAGTGCTGCCATTGCTGTCTAGAGTGCATGGAATGGTGTGCTGTGATTGGTTGTTACCGTTTACAGTGTGTGGAATGGTGTGCTGTGACTGGTTGAGCAGATATATCGCATTCTGCAAAAAAGGGAGACTAGCGCTTGTCACTGTTTGGAAAAAAAGGGAGAAAACATGACCTAATAACTCTGCGAATATCACATTTGCATAACGGGAAGTCGTGGCCTAATGGTTAGAGAGTCGGACTCCCAATCGAAAGGTTGCGAGTTCGAGTCCCGGGCCGGGAGGAATTGTGGGTGGGGGGAGTGCATGTACAGTTCTCTCTCCACCTTCAATACCATGACTAAGGTGCCCTTGAGCAAGGCATTGAACCCCAACTGCTCCCCGGGCGCCGCAGCATAAATGGCTGCCCACTGCTCCGGGTGTGTGCTCACAGTGTGTGTGTTCACTGCTCTGTGTGTGTGCACTTCGGATGGGTTAAATGCAGAGCACAAATTCTGAGTATGGGTCACCATACTTGGCTGAATGTCACTTCACTTTCACTTTCATTTTTAATTGACTTTTCAATACTGACCAGAAACAATACTGATTTGGGTGGAAATTCATAAAAAAAAAAAAAAAAAGTATTTATCGCATTTTGGAACCAAACTCTTCAATTGTTGCATCATTTAGCCACTTATGTTTATTTCAGTGGCACTTGCTTGGCTGGTACATACAGCTTCTGAAGTAAAGCAACCTGGATGCTGCCATCTTGGATTCATGGGAACCGATGCTTCTTCCAAGTACATCTACAGTATAAGTACATCGAACCACATTCTTTTACTCAGAGGAGCGCAGCCGAAGCACAAGCAAATCAATATTTCTCTACAAAACACATGCAGTTTTATTTTTTAACCGCTCAAAATTGCAAATGACTATGAATTGAGAAACAGTTAGGTACAGGATCTAAGCAGCCAAACATTGAACCTCTAGTGTTAATGTAGTTTGCAGTGAATGTATGACTTTATGTATGTTTTTACAGTTTTAATTCCAAATTCCAAATTCAATGAGCTCTATGTTGTTTGATCGAGTGAGGCGCAGCGCAGAAGGGGGTTTCAGGTCTTCTCTCTTTTAGTGGGGCTCTTGAGACCTTCGCTCTTCATTAGAAGGGGCTGAGCAGTCAGCTGTATTAAACACACGCTTCATGTTTCACTGGGGCTTTAAGTCATCCAGAAAATGCCGCAATGACACTTTCTGCCCTAGTTCTAGCATAGTTCTTCAATTTTAAGTGGGTCGAGGGAATAAGGAACATCATCGAACTTGGCAACTTTATCGTATAATTGATTTAAATACAGATAAAGTGAGGCTAAGAAACAGACCAATGAATTTAGAAGAAATGAAAGCGAATGAAAAGGAAGAGCAGAGACTGACTGCCTGTCAGATATTCAGCTTGATTTGCTGAGTTTGTGGTTGTTTTGCTGTGATGGCCGTTTGGCTTCAGATAGAGTGAGATTTGGACACATTTCTCATGGTCCAGGGGGAGAGCTGTGCTGCGCTGCCTGACTGAGCTGCCACTCAACACGGGGCACTGGAGTGTGACTGTTTTCTGCTTAGCACAACTAGGGAGCAGAGAAGACACAGAGGCTCTGGTTCAAAAACTAGTGAGCTGCCTCTGTAAACAGCATCATAGGCAAACTCTTGACATGAAGGCTACTCCAAGAAAGTAAGCAGCTATCTCTTAATATACCTTTTTTTGTTCAAATTCTAACATTACTTTTATAGAGAATGCAGTCTCATAATGCATTTCAACAAGCTTGTGAGAAAAAAAAAAGTTGATAATAAAAATTTTGCAAATCTTATTTACTTTTTTCTATATTTTTTTTACAGTTTCTTGTTAAGAAATACGGGCATGTAAACATGATCGAGGGAAAGTCGGCTCCTTAGGCTGTTAACAATAAGGCTGGGCGCGGAGAAAACGCGCTCTTACGGCACAGACGTTGTCGGGACATACAAATAATGGTGTGCTAAGCGAAAAAGTTTTGTGAAGCGCTTCTTGTTTTCGTTTCACCACTGAATGGGATCCTCATCTGGTGGAATACATGGCTCTAGCAAGAACTGTTCCCACTCGTCTAGGCTGGACTCTCTGTAATCATCGCTCAGCCTTTTCCGACGCGTGGGCATTGCATTCTCTTCATCGTTGGCAGCGGTGGCGGCGGCTGCATCCGCACCACTCGCATCAAGGAAAATGTTCTGATAATTTTCAAAAAAGTTTTTTTTTCTTACTTCTCTCATGTTTTCATCGAGAAACCTGAGATGTTTGTGCTGAGGGTCTAGGGCAGACGCGAGAAGAGGAGTTTTCACTGCATCCTCCAAGTTAGCAGTGTTTATTCATTGCTTGAGAGATGCCGCAACAATGTTCTTGAATTCGGCCACTTTCTGTGACTCTCCACGGAATATTTGAAGTACTGAAGAAGGCCGCAGTTCTTATTCATTCATTGATTATTTTTGGCTTGCATACTTCTTCAAATATGCCGTGGAGAATCACAGAAAGTGACCAAATTAGTTTTATTGTGAATTCTATTTTTTTTTTTTTGCAAAATTCAAATATCATTTTTATTTATCCAATAATTAGAGCAGAACGAATATTCGAATGTTCGACTATCCGTGCACACCCCTAATACTGACTCACCCTCATGTCGTTCCAAACCTCATCTTTGGAACACAAATTTAGATATCTTGTGCCGCGTTTCCACCGAAATTACCCGGAAACTTTGTACCAGGAACTTTTTTCCCCAGGAACTTTTTTCCCTCCAGACCTGTTGTTTTCTGTGTTTCCACCGTGGTGTAAAGTACCAGGAAGATATACTTGATAACTTCAGTCAGCTCGCTTTGGCTACTGTAATATCAAATACCACTGCCTCCTTTCGTTTTCATTTAAACATAATGAATGAGCTGCAGAAATGTACTTTGTTCAGGGATATCGTCCCCTTGGAATTGTAAGGTTCTATCTGACATTTTTGTCAAAATTGAGTTATTCACATATTGTTATTCTGTGACAATTTATTTACATTATGTCATGTTTTATTTTAAGTTGTGTACATTTTGGGATTTTTTATTGAAAAAACAAAAAGGTTCTATCTACAGAAGTCTATGGAACACAAAAACTTTAACGCTCAATATCTCAAAACTACTCAGAACGCAGATAGAACCTTATAATTCCAAGGGGACGATATGTGTGTGTGTGTATATATATATATATATATATATATATATATATATATATATATATATATATATATATATATATATATATATACATATATATATATATATATATATATATATACATATATACATATATATATATATATATATATATATATATATACATATATATATATATATATATATATATACATACATATATATATATATATATATATACATATATATATATATATATATACATATATATATATATATATATA
Source organism: Carassius gibelio (assembly GCF_023724105.1). Taxonomy (NCBI): domain Eukaryota; kingdom Metazoa; phylum Chordata; class Actinopteri; order Cypriniformes; family Cyprinidae; genus Carassius; species Carassius gibelio. The sequence goes on along the minus strand of NC_068401.1, from coordinate 15,023,414 downwards.
TATATATATATATATATATATATATATATATATACAGCCATTACAATGAAACGAAATATTATATAAATTGGCCTTTTTTATTTTCATTTTAACATATACATAAATTGAATACAGACCAAAGATAACCTGTTAGATTTAGCCAAAACGAATTATATTTTATGTTTAACCACTAAAGAGACATTAAAGCCAGCGGCACATATCAGAAGGTCTAGCCGAGGTAAGGCTGCTCTCTGCGGATACATAAGCACTGAGCTCCCGCTGATCGCGTGTAGCTCACTGTCTCCGAGATCGGAGAAACACATTTTAAAAATAGGCGCTGTCTTTATAAATAAACCACAGATTTGAGTTTTAATCAACTACATTCTCGCCTGAAATACTTTTAAAATTGCATTTCAGGACACAATAACAGTAATATTTTGAAAATTATCCGAATAAATGGTAGTAAACCCAAACAATGCTGCGTGAACTCAACCAATCAGGATGTTTAGCGCCCAAGTCCCACCCCTGAAAGTTCCGGAACTTTGAAAAAGTACCACCTCGCCAGCAGGGATTTTCTGAGGGACATTTTTTTTTACCCGGAACTTTATTTAGTTCCTGGTTCCTGCGGTGGAAACACACCAAGTACCAGTCCAAAGTCCCTAGTTCTTGGGTAAAGTTCCTGCGGTGGAAACGCGGCATTGGATGAAACCTGAGAGCTTTCTGTCCCTCTAAAGACAGCAACACAACTATCATGTTCAAGGCCCAGAAAGGTAGTGAGGACATTATTAGAATATTCCATGTGACATCAGGGGTTCAACCTTAATTTTGTGAAGCTCTGAGAATACTTTTTGTGCATCATGGTACTCTCATGTACGCACATGGAGGACTGAAATGGAAGAGATGAAATACTTGAATAAAATCTTTTTTTTTTTTTTTATTCTTTGAGAATAAAAAGTATTCTCACAGCTTCATAAAATAACCAAGTCATAAGAGTCGGTCTTTAGTAAATCAGACTATACAGATCACACTATCATTTGAGAACAACTTTATAGAAATAGATTTCCAGCCTTTGAATAGCTGTGCAGGAATTCCTACAGTAAACAAACTCAATTGGCAAATGCTCATAAATTCAGACATCTTTCCTAGTAAGTAAAGTACTAGTAACATAACACATAAATTTAAACTTAAATATACTGAGATTTACAATAAGATGCAGGCAAGATTTATTCAGTAGCATCTGTTTTTGCTTTATTGAAGATGTCTTCAATAAATAGATAAACAAGCCCAGATGCTTCTTCTTACCTGACATTCTATGACTTGCAGCACTGAAAAACCATCTTAAACATCTTGTCTTTGTCTTGCCAGGAAGATGATTAATGGTTAGTGCACATTTTATTTCCGCCTCTTCTCTAAGTAGCCTTGAGAATCCTGTCACATGTTAAAGTAAGTGAATGTAGTTTTATAATGTAAACACGTTAATGTCTTCCTGATATTGACCAGATGCCCCAACATTAGCCCACCGATCTCATAATGTGTATCTCAGATTGTTCATCAGGTCTACTGAGTGACGTCATCCCTTCAGGTCCTGCATTGAGCTGTTACATTCCAGTCAATATGCCTTAATGAAACGCTGTAGACCATTGCATGTCATTTGTCTCCAGGGTACAGAGCTATCGATGCCAAAAAGGCATCTTCCCAAGGTCTAAAACTACAGATTAATACCAACTCAGTAATAGTCCCAGATTTGATTCTGTAGAATTTGACGAATGTTCATCTACAGGTCAGCTTTCCGTTCTTCGTAATGTGATTTGAAGGCTCTGACTGTACAATCACAGTCAGGCAGGGACTTTGTATGCAGCTAAGCTCCCAGCATGCCTTGAGTCTGCTCACCTGGGGCAAGTGCATTCTTAAATGTATGCTTTGATTAAAGGCAAATAGAAAGATAAACAGATAAACAGGATTTGGCCTGACGTTCACTCAAGGTGGTGCTTTGTGAAGCAGATTAGTGTGGCTAATTTCTCTTCTGGTGGAGTTTTAATTGGCGTTCGATTCCAATCAAACTCCTGCCACCCTCCCTAGGGGTCCTGGCAACTGGTGTACTTTGTCTAAAGGACATGTGTGCCATCTCCTGTGCGATATCGGCTGTGATGGATGCTTTTTTTATGTTTTAGATTTGTATGTTCATTATAGTCTATATTCATGCTAATATTCTCAATTGGCATAATCCAGGTCACTGACTGTACGACAGTATTGTCTGAGCAGTGTATTGGAGGCCTAAATAAAGACTTATAATTAGCTGCTTCCTCATTTGATACCTCAAGCAACAACCTTTGTTTGTGTGCCTGTCACAGTTTTATTTGACAATTACACTTTATTTACAGGAATTTTAGTAGCTACAGGAATTCGATTTCCCTTTTCTTATCTGAACACCTTTTCCTCTGAGGCTTTTGCTGGAAACCACACTCTGTGTTTTAAAGCTGATGTGTGTGAAGCTTAATAATTAAAATGTTTATGAATAATTCATTCCGGATCTCTTTGTGCGAGCACTCCTCTAGCTGTGCAAGTTTCTATATTTAACACCGGCGTCACTTTTTCTCTCTCTCTTTCTCGCCTCCTTTGCTTGAAGAGCTCAACACCTTTGGGTTTTCATCTTGACACTGTTTAACACGGGAGGTTTCTTTTTTATTTTTGTCACAGAAATCCCTTTTCTTATGTATGTTTTGAAGCCTGCACTAAGCCATGGACCAGAATTTTTGTTTCTCCAGAATTTTTACATAAATGAAGATATTTAAATAAACGTTAGAGTCCAAATAATATGGGACCCCACTTTTATTGTATTTAAAAAAAAAACAATTTATATTAAGGTTTTATTGTTAAAGTGTAATTATACTTTTAAGAACTGAGTAAACTGAGTTAACTTCATGTACTTACTATATGGTTCCGGTTACTAAGGTTTATGGTTACTTGTGTGTAATTATGCATAAATAAGTGTTATTATTATAGTAAGTACATGTTACATGTAATAAGGACACATTAAAACAAAGTGTTACCAAGCTGTTTTTCAGAATAAATAAATTTGTACATTTGTAAGTCTTTTTTGACCGATTTCTTTCAATAACTAGTTCATATGAGTCACTGGTTAATGAATCAAAGTCTAATGAAAAGCTTCATTTTATTTTGCATTACCCAGCTCTTTTCATCTCTCCTTACATTCAATTTTGACTGAAAGCAATTTGAGTAAAATATCATTTCTTTTCACTGTAAGCTAAAAAAAACATTACATGTCTCAAGAGTAATATAAAAAATATTGTCTGAAACATTAGATTAAAATGTGATACATTAAATTGAAGGTTATTTTTAATTCACTATGATTTATTACCTCTTTCATGTTCCAAAAGTAGAGCAAAAGAAAGAAAGAAAGAAAGAAAGAAAGAAAGAAAGAAAGAAAGAAAGAAAGAAAGAAAGAAAGAGAAAAGGGGGTTGGGGAGGGAGGAGCGGGTTTGGAAAAGCTAGGTCAACCCACAATGAAACTTAAAACCAAAGAAAAAACCAGAGTGGCAGGGTGAAAGAGGTCACTGCTCCTGTTTTGAAGACAGCACAGTGGGCTGGCATTGCTACAGAAACGGATGCGTGATCAAGATGCTGATGACAAGTGCATTGCAAGTCAAACTGGAGTCTCACATGTCATAAGTTGTAAATTTCCAAACACATGATTTTGTGTTTTATGCAACTGTCAATATGAAACATGCCATAGTCCAGATACTAGACTAAACAGGATTTAACGTGGCATTTATATATTATTGCTCTTTTGTTGGTTTGATTGCTTCTATTGTCCTCATTCACTTTGTATAAAAGCGTCTGTAAAATGATTGAATGTAGAATGATGAGCCTTAGTCAACCAGCAACTTGTGCTTAACTGATCATGGATAAAAACGTGACTCCATTTTGAAAAAACAACCATTTTTAATGGTGATTTGACATTTATTACATCTAAATCACAAACAAAATAAAACATACAATTTCAGCTACTCTATTATGAGTTTTTTTTTATTTATTATTTAATAAAAACAAATAGACGGTATGCATTTAAAAATGGTATTGTGGTGCAAAACGTCTGCTTGCTGCAAGCAAATTAAAATATGCATATTTTATTTGTTGATTTCATACTATCCATAATATTGGTCAAACTGCCTTGAGGGGCTTGTTGCATTGTGAGGGTATGAATGACCTTATGAAAATCTAAAAATACTACTCATTCAAGCATATCAAGAGTAATAAGTTTCAAAATTCTCAATAGCACAGCAAATGCATTTTATTGTCTATGTAGTACTGACCTGAATAAGATATTTCACATTTTTATTTTATTATAATAAAATAATTTTAACTCTTATTTTGGTAAAATAATTAACATTTTATAGATTCTGAAAGAGGGATTTAAACCTTTGATCTCAACTGTAGCAAATCTGCAAAACTGCTTGATTGTTATATTTTCAACAAAAAAAAAAATCTATATTATCACCCAGTGATATATTAAGGTTGGACTTTCTAAAGGCTCGGCTCTTCAGTGGTGACTAGGTCCTTATCTGCTCTTTTGTGCCATAAAAATGTTATACTTATCACAATCAAACTGAATCACACACAGAAAGGGCAATCCTCTGTACTGCAGACATCCATGATGTTTTCCTCAGATCCCACTGATCTGTGGACCCCTATAGATCCGGCAGCTGCCCACAGGGAGCTACAGCTGAGGAGACCAGGGGCCATCCGGATAAAAGCAGACACAAAACGCCTCTGTAAAATGAATCTGGATTACTTGGCATAATAGTGTACATACAATTATGCAAATGGTATTGCCATTTTTTTTTATTTTTTTTTGCAACTGCCAGAAATTGAACAGAGGATTTTAAAAGCGTGGCCTACTGCATGTTGTATTCAACAGACACACTCAAAGGGCAATTTTCAGCAATCGCTGGTTTTACAAATGTAATCGACACAATCGACTGCACTCTTATTGCAATAAAAGCACCAGTGGAGAATGAATTAGCTTTCTACGACAGAAGGCACTTTCATTATGTCAGTGTCAAGTAATCTCACCAATGCAGATGTGAGGTGGTCTGAGCTAATGCATCATTTTATCTTACAGTAATGTTGGCAACCCATCTCTGGATTTAAATTCTATGTGGTGATTGGTTGAGAATTTCAAATAACACAAATATTCTAGTAGCAGCATTCTGCAAATCAGAGGGTCTGTTGTGGGATTTATTCAGAATTATTTGCCTACTTATGTTTTTCATGTAGGTTTTTTATTCCTACAATATTAAGTTATTAGCAGAATGTTGAATACCAAAAATACCAAAATACTTAATATTTTTATACCTCATCATTTTTCAATATGGCTTGTGTGTACATACACACACACACACAGACACATTTTTGAATGAATAAAAAAAAAATGAGACAAAAATGTTTAATCAACCATTTAACATGCTACGAGATTTAGAATAAGAGATTTAAGCAACAAAAATGACAATCTACAGGTTTAAAGTATAAAAAATATATTAAGATTTAATTTTCATTGAAGTGTCATTAAGTTTTTAAAAATAAACCTAAAGGGATCATTAGATAATGACAAAAGTATAAATAAATGTAAAAATAAGGGAAATACACATTCAGAATTGTTGTTAATATACAACATTGGCCAATTCTGTGTAATATGGACTAAAAGTGAAATACTTTATATTGGCAGATAACAACTATGGTACAGCGAACAGACATAAATTAAACTCGTTATTCACTGAAATTCATTGTCAGAGATTTTCTTTTTTAATACATGCATTGTTTTCTGAATTTATAGTCGGGAGCCACACTCTGTAGTATGTGTATATAATATATCATAAAGAGAGGCAGGTCCCAGAACAGAGTGATCATGTATAGCAGTCATTACCATCATCAAACTGATATGCAGAACGTAACGGCTGTCTGTTTTAATTAGACAGCATCTTCTGATTCCCAGGATGATATCTAGAACGCCTTTAGATTTGCCATGCACAAAAACAGACACATTTCCACTCAATTTCAGCATCTGATTTCATTTTGTTCTTACATAATGTTTTCCTTCTGTCATAACAGGCAACAATTGGAATCGACTTCCTGTCAAAAACCATGTATTTGGAGGACAGAACGGTAGGCAGTCTATCATGTTCTAATGCAGCAGTAAATCAAATGAACTCCTCTGTTTTCTATTCCATGTCAAAAGAGAAGAGTTTTAATGAAACCATATTGAATCTCCAAAGCTATTTTATTATATCAGCTGGATTTCTGACAGTTTTAGTATATGGCTGGAAGCTCATGCATCAAGAAAACAGATCGTATCCTCTAGAGATGTCTGGAGTTTATAACCCACAAATGATTCCATGACCTTCAGCAGAGCAGTTTACTGTGGTTTTATAATGTCATATTGATCCAGCTCTTAGCTCGGCTCTGCACGTGTTTATGTAATTGTGTCTGTATGTGTTTGAGAGGCTGAATAATTTGACTGTTCAGTTGGGGGTCTCTGACTTGCAGGTTCGGTTACAGTTATGGGACACGGCAGGCCAGGAACGTTTCAGGAGCCTCATTCCGAGCTATATAAGAGACTCCACCGTAGCTGTGGTGGTGTATGACATCACAAGTGAGCATAACACACACACTTTAATGATCAAACCTCCTTTAGCTCTGAAATACATTACCAAGAGCCAAAAAAATCAAAGCAGTTTTTTTTTTCGATTTGTCAATTTGAGATGTGATCGGTGATTATTTTCTGTCAGTAAAGTGTGTTACAGGTCTAGCCTTGTTTAACACTATAACCAGATAGAATCAACCCCAAATATGTAAGAAGCAGCTATAGTTTATTTTGATTATATAGTTCATTTTTCAAAAAGGTGACAGTTTTATTGTCCGTAGGCACCACTGTGACTTTTAGAGACAGAGTTGGCAGTGCACACAGCTCTGCTGGTATGAACAGAAAACACAAAGCTTGATTTTAGAGGTAAAGCAGCCAAAGTCAGTTTCACCTTGAAGCAGAAGCAGGTTCACTGATGTCAGGCTGCACATATACAGCTATAAATGCCATAATAAAACCTTATTGAATATTTCAATAATATGACAATAGCACACAGTGGAGCACCATAGCTGCAATATATTCACTGCATTTTGTAAAGATAAGAAATTATAAGCTCAACTACCATAAACATTTAATAAAATTTAAACAAATTTAGATTAAATTAAATGTATGCATTTAGCAGATGCTTTTATCCAAAGCGACTTACAGTGCATTCAGGCTATCAATTTTTACCTATCATATGTTCCCGGGGAATCAAACCCCCGCAATGCTTTACCAATTGAGCTACGGAACACTAATAATAATAAAAAATCTAAATAATAATAATAAAACAATTATATTAATATATTCATATTAATAATATTCAGGTGAACTAAAATACTTGACAATATTCAGCTGGGTACATGTGGACCATCTTCGGTCGGCACACAAATAATTAATACATTAAGCCAATATTAATAATTTATTTTTAACACATACAGCCAATATTAATAGAAGAATCCAAAGTCTAGATTATTTTAGTTGTTGCCCAACAAAGTAATAACCACCTTCTGTCTTTGTTTTTCTTTGTATAGATGTGAATTCATTCCAGCAGACTTCCAAATGGATCGATGATGTGAGAACGGAGAGAGGAAGTGATGTCATCATCATGCTGGTTGGCAATAAAACCGATCTGGCAGATAAGAGGCGAGTTGTCTCACTCTCGGTCTTTCTCACACGCTTTTATTATTAAGCTGCTTAACACGGCTGTTTCACTCATCAGTGTGTGAATCGAAGCTGACAGTCTCATTAAAGGGATTCTCTGAAAAAGGAAAAGGAAGCCTTATTCTCACTTTAGATTTCTGGGGAATGCAGGATGAGGGATAATTTGAGAACAAACCCTATATTTGTGTGAAAGATAAGAGGTAAAGGAAGCAATGCAAAAATAACACATTGTTTAGGGAAGGTTTGCCATGTGAGTCAAACTTTACTACACTAACTAGTATTAACTTACAATTAAATTTTAAAAACAATGTACTTTTCCCTCAACCTGTTACAATATAGTCAGGCAAAATGCTACATTACTGTTAAATATTTGTGCACATGGCTGAGAAAGTTGAGGTAATATTCAATAAATAATTTGATTCTGTCATTGTATATGTACTTAAAGTTTCATTTAATTGCATCTGTTATCATATGAGGAATTTGCATAATAATGCATGTGGTCAAGAGTGGATTTATTTTAAGCTTAAATGTGTCTCTTTGTAATGCATATGTTTCGCAATATATTTTTTGTTCATGGTGTCAGAGAGTAAACATGACACTTACCAGGAAATTCATTTTTGAAAGAAACACTTATTGTTTGTAAGAAGTTACCATGGTGATAAATAGCCCATGCTGAGAATAGAGCTGAACTCTTTGTGTTTTAATATGAGCGTTATGCAGGATTTGTTTCCCTGACGACTGTGAAGGAATGTGGCAGGTGGAGGTGGCTGCAGGAACAGAGTAACAGGCTGATAATGGAGGCAGTTACAGTAGTTCTGTGCTAACACGAAACACCCATCAACTCTAATTATCTCAGTCTGTACATTTAGTTCATTTTTTAAATTGAGTTTAGCATGGTCTGATTGACATGTCATTGCCTCTCAAGAATTAGGTTAATTTGGTTCAAAGGTGGCATTAGTTTTTTTTTTTTATGCAACATCAGTTTAGCGTTTCGTCTTGAGTTCTCTGACGGGCAGCTATTGTCCAGCCCAATCACATTGTCTCTCACTGCTCTCTAACACAGACTGAGACACAGTCTGCACAGCCCGTTTCTGAGTTACCAAACAAGACACTTTCTAACAGTTTTTGCATTTTAAAGGGAAAGTTACCCTAGAAACTAAAAAATCTTTATCAGTGATTTGTGCCCGTATTTGTTTTGGTTTTTAAACCTTAAGACTTATTCTTTCTATAGACTTTGAAATTCTGGTAACACTTTAGTATAGGGACCAATTCTCACTGTTATCAAGTTGCTTATTAGCATACCTATTATATAGCATATTGGCTGTTTATTAGCACTTATAAAGCACATATTCTGCTTGATCATATTCTACATCCCTAATCCTACCCAAAAACTAAACTTTACAACTACCTTACTTACTATTAATAAGCATCAAATTAGGAGTTTGAGGCAAAAGTCATAGTTAATGGTTTGTTAATATCAAGAATTGTACCTTAAAATAATGTGTCACCAAAATGTTTAATATAAAGAAATGATAAGGCATAAAACAAATAGTATTTAAGATTCTGCACGATTTCTTCATCACTAATCAAATGTAGGCAAATGTGACATGATCATATGATCTTTTTTGTAAAAGATCAGATTTTCCTTCCACTGAAACAGAATAGAATAGAATAGAATAGAATAGAATATATAAAGATAAAATAATATAAAAAAGTATCTGTAAGTTAAAAAAAAAAAACTAAATTTAGCACAGTAAATATTTTTACATTGTTGTTACCAATAATTTTAAATGTTTTCATTTTGAACTTTCTATTAATTAAATAACTTTTCACCTGTGACCATATAAATAGTTAATTGAGCACAAAATCAACATGTTAGAATGACTTCTGAAGGATCACGTGACACTGAGCACTAGAGTAGTGATTGATGAAAGGACAATTTTATCAAAAAATATAGTTTTTATTATTTCATAGATTTGCATTGTGTAAAAAATTTTAGAATGCCCAGGAATAAATGTGTAAAATATATTAAAATGGAAGAAAATTATTTTAAACGGTGATCCTATTTCCCAATGTTTCTGTTTTTTATACATTTTGTGCATAAGAGATTTAAAAAACATTAACGTTTTTCACCCATTTCTAAACATTTCCAAGTCTTCTGAATACAAAACTAGGTTAATGATAAAGATCTAAAATGATCTAATGATCTAAAGCTGTGAGTTTAGACAGTCTCGTGATTTTAGACAACACTCCTTCTGTTGTAACATAGTTGAATATTGCCTGTTGATTCAAATGAGAGTAGATTTAGGCTGTTTGACAACAGAAGATAAGACTGGCTTTAGAGCAGGAGATGATACTGAATTAGTTGTTGTGAAGACAGACACTGTGGGATTTGTACAACGATGGCACGATGCCCTGGAGAGGATTAAAGTGTTTGTGCCCAGCAGAAAGTACCATGTAGTTTTTGTGCAAGAGGAAGTGAAAGGTTAAGCAGCTCCTGGCATTTTGGACAGTAGTTCTGTTAAATATGAACCTAATGACATTAGACATACTGTACTACTACTGGTGACAATGTTCTGTAAGCTTCACATGCACCTTATCCTGCCAACTGCTCCTATTGTGACTAGATCTGCAATCGTGATTGGACAACTGAGACAGCAGTTACATGATTGGAGGAGGATCCTCTGCCACAGTGTAGTCAGTGAGTATCTCCGTGCACAGGAAAGATATTAAAAACCTTGGGTCAGACTGTTGCCATGGCACCCAGTAATAAGTCAGGAGTGAGCAACCTGTCAGAACATTTGCTGCGGTATGTGTGTATAAATAATTGTTTTTTTATATATATATACATACAATATATGCACACATAAAAACAATTATCACATACTGTATTTAGTATATGTATATAATTAATTAATTCTGGAAATTAGTTTTATTTTTGACAATAAATGAAATGCTATGACAAAATATGAATAGTTTAGACTGCACAATCTCTAGGTCACTAATCAAATATAAGGAAGTTAGTGTTGACCATGTTAACTGCAAAAAGTAAGATTTGCTTATTTGCAATTAATATGTAAATTGTAATATAATTGAATGTAATAAACTAAAGCATATATTACTTGAATTATCTTTTTATCAAATTAGGCAAAACTGATTTTTTGACAGAATTGAGGATAGGTATATACAGTGTATGTACACATACAGTGAGTGTATATACATACACTCACTGACCACTTTATTAGGTACACCTGTTCAATTGCTTGCTAACAAAAATTTCTAATCAGCTAATCACATGGCAGCAACTCAATGTATTTAAGCATCTATACGTGGTGAAGAAGACTTGCTGAAGTTCAAACCGAGCATCAGAATGGGGGAGAAAGGGGATTTAAGTGACTTTGAACATGGAATGGTTGTTGGTTGTTGCAAGACGGGCTGATCTGAGTATTTCAAAAACTGCTGATCTACTGGGATTTTCACACACAACCATCTCTAGGGTTTACAGAGAATGGTCAAAAAAAAAGAAAATTTCCAGTAAGCGGCAGTTGTGTGGACGAAAATGCCGTTGATGTCAGAGGTCAGAGGAGAATAGACAGACTGGTTAGAGATGATAGAAAGGTGACAGTAACTCAAAAAACCAGTTGTTATAACAAAGGTATGCAGAAAGCACAACACATCGAACCCTGAAGCAGATGGGCTACAGCAGCAGAAGACCACACTGGGTACCTCTACTGTCAGCTAAGAACAGGAAACAGGAAGCTACAATTCACGTAGGGCTCACCACAGTTGGACAATAGAAGTTTGGAAAAACGTTGCCCAGTCTGATGAGTCTCAATTTCTGCTGTGACATTCAGATGTCAGGGTCAGAATTTGGCATAAAAAAACATGAAAGCATGGATCCATCCTGCCTTGTCTAAATGGTTCAGGCTGCTGGTGGTGGTGTAATGTTGTGGGGGATATTTTCTTGGCAAACTTTGGGCCCCTTAGTACCAATTGAGCATTGTTTAAATGGCCTACCTGAGTATTGTTGCTGACCTTGTCCATCCCTTTTATGACTACAGTGTACCCATCTTCTGATGGCCACTTCCAGCAGAATAATGCACCATGTTGCAAAGCTCAAATCATCTCAGACTGGTTTCTTGAACATGACAATGAGTTCACTTTACTCAAATGGCCTCCACAGTCACCAGATCTCTATCCAATAGAGCAGCTTTGGGATGTGGTGGAACGGGAGATTCACATCATGGATGTGCAGCTGTCAAGTCTGCAGTAACTGCGTGATGCTATCATGTCAATATGAACCAAAATCTCTGAGGAATGTTTCAAACACCTTGATTAATCTATGCCACAATGAGTTAAGGCAGTTCTGAAGGCAAAAGGGGGTCCAACCCGATACTAGAAATAATAAAGTGGCCAGTGAGTGAATATATATATATATATATATATATATGTGTGTGTGTGTGTGTGTGTGTGTGTGTGTGTGTGTAAGAGATAATGTACATCCAGCCGGTTGTTATCTCAGAATAAACCCAGAAAGGGTGATTAGGCTTGTATCAGCCTGAAGGGGTTTATTCTGAGATAACAACGGGCTGGATGTACATTATCCCGCTTATTACAGGGTTAAAAATATTTATTTTTACCGTATATGTTGAAATCAATGCTGAAGCCTTCCATTGTAAGACAAGTTAGTTAAGTGTTTTCAGTCACATGATGGCACCAGACATTCAATGATAGCAGAGTGACTCATTGAGCATATAAGTAGTAACAGTCAAGATAACTCGTAGTACCTGGATGAGCGGTTTGTTATTCAATTTGGCCATTGTTATCTGGGAATAACATACTGCTGGATGGCGTGAGTGACCAATCAGAATCAAGTATTGCACAGAGCCGTTTAACTACTTCAGGCACTGGCCGGACTGGTCTTATGGTGACGGTGAGGAATTCCCTTCTGAGGAACCAACCTCCGAGGGTTCCTCCTTCTGCCGGCACTTTGCAGCCAGTGGAGCTGCCGAGAGAACAGGCTGGACCCTCCTGTGGGTTACCACTTGTTTCTTTCAGTCCTCCCCCTGATGACTGAGGGTGAGCCAGACCTTTCTGGAGAGGATGATACAGCAGCGGTGCTGGATTCAGATCCGGAAATGATGGCTGTTCTTTCCCGAACATGTCGGGCTTGAGTGGAAACCTCCACCACGTACCGTACCCTAAATGCTTTATGATTGGTTTCTTGGGGTGGCTCACTCTGGTTCTCAGGGCCCCACTCTTCTTGCCATTCTTCCCGGAGGTGCATGATAAGCTCACTGTGTGCGTCATTTGCGATGCAATTGTGTTGAAATATCGCTGTCACCTGCCGGGGCAAGCTGTTATTCCCCTCCCGGGCCTTTAAGTACTTGTCGGCCCTGACCAGCAGTGCTTATGCGGCCTGTGAAGAAGCTGCCTCTGCCGTACATGCAATGGTGTTGTTACAGGTTCATTAGGCCAAGGCACTGAAGGACCTGCATATGAGGGTGGTCACAACCTAAAAGTTCTCAAAGAATTCCGTACCACTACTGACCTCGCACTATGAGTGACGAAGTTAACGGTGCAATCTCTGGGCTGTGCAATATCCAGTATGGTGGTCCAGTAGCGCCATCTCAGGCTGTGTCTGGCTGACATGAGGGAAATTGACGAGACTCGATTTTTAAATGTCCCCATGTCTCAGACCAGCATCTTTGGTGACGCAGTAGAGAACATTGCCCAGTAGTTCTCTGCCGCACAGAGGCTATCAAACAAATCCTGCCCCGGCATTCAGTTGCTGCCCCCACCCGGCAAATGAGCTGGCAGGAGCTGCGCTCCCGGGAGAATGGAGACTCCATTCCCAGATGCTCCAGCTGATTTGACCGAGACCGGGGGAACACTCACCAAGGACGCATTGGCATATAGCTGTCCACAGGGCCTTTTGCAAATATGTGTTTCCCCCAGTGAGCCTCAGGGAGGACGTGGAGCAGGTCCTGCTCGTGGTGCCTTCCTGGCCCACTCGGACTAGGTTCCCGGAACTGATGCTCCTCTTGACATCCCCTCCTTGGCAGATTCCTCCGAGGGACTCGGCACTCGCTTCCAGACCTTCATGTCTGGTCCCTGGATAGGATGCAGATGTTCTAGGTGACTAGCTTTGATTTGTCCCACCCAGGCATTGAGATGCTACTTGACAGGACGCAAAGCTTCAGGACCTCAGACCAGCTCTTTGTCTGTCAAAGAGGCCAGGAGAAGGGGAATGCCATCTCTAAGCAGAGAATGGCCCACTGGATTGTGGATGCCATCACCCTGGCTTATCGGGCACAGGGTGTGCCCTGCCAGTTTAGGTTGCGAGGTCACTCTACTAGAAGTGTTGCATCCTCCTGGGTGCTGGCTCATGGTGCCTCGCTGACAGATATTTGTAGAGCTGCGGAATGGGCAAAACCCCCAACATGTTCACTAAATTTCTATAGCCTTCGTGTGGAGCTGGTATCCTCATGTGTTCTCACCTCAAACGAACAGAACCACTGAGAGGCCCCAGCTTCAGGTCGGCTTGCTAGAACTGCTCCAGAGAGTCCATATCGTAGACCCTGTCAAGTTCCTCTGTCCCCTCGGCAGCCAGACATGGCTGCCAGACCCTCACTTGATGAATCTGTAATAACCAGTGTAGGGCTGAGTTCCATATGTAGAGACCTAAGTGGATCCCATATGTGTAAAATCCACAGAATCGCCTAAGAGCCTAAGAGCTTTTGTTCCCCCGGCAGACTTCCAATTCCAAGAAGGTTACAATCACCTCTAATCTTCCATATACGCCTAATGGTTGTTCATATGTGTAAGTGCTTCCAAAACCTCTTTCGGGAAGGATAGGGCTTCCGCAATCTTCCTGCCCCAGGTGGTACAGGTATGTTTTCCGAGTGAGTAGTGCCATAGCAGCAGTAGCTGGTCTTCTTGTGGTAAGCCCTGGCCTACGCCAAAAAGAAGGAGTGCAGGAGGCTTCCACAGGACACTGGAAGGGGCAGTATCTGTGTCCCTTTTGTAGGGATCCCAAATAGTCAGTTATCTAATGTGACGTTGAGAGTGACTGAATGAAAGGGAACTTCTTTGTTATGTATTGTAGCCCTCATTCCCTGAAAGAGGGAATGAAGACGTCACGTCCTGTCGCTTCAGCTTCTTTACCACCACTGAGTGGTCAGTTGACCGGCTTGGCTCCTCAGCGAATATCTGAATATACACTGCACATGCTGTCTACTTATACTCACGCTGTGATCAGTTTACACTGTGGATTGGTCCCTCTAAGTGAGATTCCAATTCGTCGTCATCTAACCTAACGTTTCCATTCCCTCCTTTAGGGAACGAGGGTTACAATGTGTAACTCAGACGCTTCCTATTTTAATATATTTTAAAATATAATTTATTTATGTGATGCAGCATTTCATTTTTAATCAGCAATTACTCTAGTCTCCAGAGTCACATGATCCTTCAAAAATCATTCTAATATGCTGATTTATTATCAGTGTTGAAAATTGAGTTGTTTATATTTTTTGGTATATTTTTTGGCTCTTTTATGAACATGAAATTTTGAAGTAGAAAGTCTGAAAGAGTGTTATCTTTAAAAAAATAATCCAATAATCTTTGTTTTATTTACTTCAATTTGATTTTTACAGTGCATACTACATAGCTATATTTAAAAACAATAGAAGTGTGTGTGTGTGTGTGTGTGTGTGTGTAACAAATGTTAGAGACAATTTTTACAACAAAACTTCTTATATTTAAGGTTGTAATATTATTGTAATAACAGATTTAAAGTCAGTCTGGGTGTAATGCATGAATTTCTGTCCAGAGGATGTTTGCTTTCTCAAAGAAACAGATGGTACTGTTCTCTTCCAGACACCCTACTTGATGTCAGCTGAGATTACCTACCCTTGAGCCAATACCAAACGAAAAGAAACATGTTCAGCCCAACCTAGTACTGTATATCAATTTAGAGTGTCAAACAAAATCTATTTACTATACACTTGAAAAAAATGTTGTTGCATGGGTTTTGACAGCCTGCAGGACATTAATCAACAATTTCAAGGTCAAGATAACTGTATGTACAAACGGCTGTGCTGAATGCTTTTTCGCCATTTTGTAGAGTTTGTAATAAAAAGGAATGAGTGAGTGAAGAATTGAGGACTCCTGAATGTAATAACAACAACTTTTTGAACAACTCAGTGACACATGCATGCTAAACCTTTGTGTGCTGTACTGTTTCTGTATAGCACCGGTTAAAACATTTATTATTTAGATTCAGAGAAGGCAGGAAATTAAGGCTGACACGACATTCTGCTCCATCAGCATTTATAACTTGTGCTACACGTCCTCTTATCCCATCTTTCTTTTTGTGGCATGAATATCAAAATATTTAGCTTGTGGCTACTGAGGGACTTCAAAAGCACTGTCATCAGCCAGAGACAGACTTCAGGGTCAGGTTTGGAGTCCTTGCATTGGTTTTCTGAAGTCACTTACTTTATTTAGATGTAAAAAAAAAAAAGTCTCTTATATTTTAGCAGTTTTTCTCCTGTCACTCTTTGCCTTCCCTGAGGGTTTTGATTGTAAAATCAAAAACATATCTGCACTGTTTGGAGGGACTTTGATCATGAAACAAAAGCACATCAAACCACATCTGATGTTCATATCCATCAAGTTCTTTAATTGCCACAGTAGCTTTGAAGGAAGAACACTACCTCCATAGTTCTGCCTTTGATGAATAGTGGACTGCACCTCTGAAGAGACCGTAGGGCATTTCGCACCGCTTTAGTTCCAGAACTAAATGTACAGTACTAAAGTTCTGAGACGATTTTGTGCGAACTATTTCCAAGTACCATTTAAAGGGTTGCTTTCGCAACGACAGTGTGTACTAGGGGATGTCTTAATCCGGTCAACAGTGATGCCATTTGTGCGTGGCGTTCAACAATGTTAACAACAGGAGGATGGAGGACGCTGTGATCGGAGCCATCTCTTTGTTGTGTCTTGCGGGTTTCAAATGGACATGGAACATCGACATATAAGTAAATCGATTGAAAGAACAAAAAAAAGGGGAGAGGTGGGGGAGTCGACTAAGAATCTCCAATGAGAACTGGCAGTGCTACATTTGCTACAAGTGCCTTCTGTTCATCTATCACTGTTCATCATACTTGCGAAAAATAAATTGACAATATATACAGTTTTTTAAATCATGGCGGGTGAGGACGTTTTCAAATGCATCTGTCCAATCAATGTATACTTACGTCATGGGTAATACCAGTTGTGCTGGTTAGACCCTGCTCCAGAGTAGGAGCTAACTTGGTTCTGAAAAAAGCAGTCTGGTACTGAAATCGCACCTAGTTCCGGCGGTGTGAAAACGACCAAAAGTGGGTAGTTCCACAAATAGTTCTGGTACTATGAAAAGGTTCCGGCAGTGCGAAAGGCCCTAATGTTATCTCTGAGACAGAAGTAAGTCAAGGTCCTTATCCTTAATGATCCAACTACTATAGCTGGTAATTTAAGAAATTACTGAGTAATGGATAACATAAACAGAAGGCATATTGACACTTGTTCTGTGCATTAATGAGAAAAGAGTTAAAACTTTCTCATTGTGTCACATTCAGTTATGTCAGTTATGAAGTAGTTCCCAATATTAAGATTAGGGTTCAACAAATATCAGTTGTCATGTGGTTGTTTCTTCAACTATTACCTAAATACTGTTTGTAGTCTAATCCAGTAAAGCAGATATAGTTATTTATTATTCCTAAAGTGGTTCATTTTAAATTCTGTAACTGTTCTTCTAATTTGAAAAAAAAATAATAATAAAATAAAATGTGTATTTATTTGTGTATATATTCATGGTTCACGGTTTTAATTATTTCTCATTATGACTTTTCTAATTTAACACAATTATGACTTAAAATTATCTTTTGGGGTAATTTCTCAGCCAGAGTTGACATGCAATTAATTAATTAATCGCCACATTGTGTCATTAATAATATACAGTATTGTTCAAAATAATAGCAGTACAATGTGACTAACCAGAATAATCAAGGTTTTTCGTATATTTTTTTATTGCTACGTGGCAAACAAGTTACCAGTAGGTTCAGTAGATTCTCAGAAAACAAATGAGACCCAGCATTCATGATATGCACGCTCTTAAGGCTGTGCAATTGGGCAATTAGTTGAATTAGTTGAAAGGGGTGTGTTCAAAAAAATAGCAGTGTTGCATTCAATCACTGAGGTCATCAATTTTGTGAAGAAACAGGTGTGAATCAGGTGGCCCCTATTTAAGGATGAAGCCAACACTTGTTGAACATGCATTTGAAAGCTGAGGAAAATGGGTCGTTCAAGACATTGTTTAGAAGAACAGCGTACTTTGATTAAAAAGTTGATTAGAGAGGGGAAAACCTATAAAGAGGTGCAAAAAATGATAGGCTGTTCAGCTAAAATGATCTCCAATGCCTTAAAATGGAGAGCAAAACCAGAGAGATGTGGAAGGAAACGGAAGACAACCATCAAAATGGATAGAAGAATAACCAGAATGGCAAAGGCTCAGCCAATGATCACCTCCAGGATGATCAAAGCCAGTCTGGAGTTACCTGTAAGTACTGTGACAGTTAGAAGACGTCTGTGTGAAGCTAATCTATTTTCAAGAATCCCCCGCAAAGTCCCTCTGTTAAAAAAAAGGCATGTGCAGAAGAGGTTACAATTTGCCAAAGAACACATCAACTGGCCTAAAGAGAAATGGAGGAACATTTTGTGGACTGATGAGAGTAAAATTGTTCTTTTTGGGTCCAAGGGCCACAGGCAGTTTGTGAGACGACCCCCAAACTCTGAATTCAAGCCACAGTACACAGTGAAGACAGTGAAGCATGGAGGTGCAAGCATCATGATATGGGCATGTTTCTCCTACTATGGTGTTGGGCCTGTTTATTGCATACCAGGGATCATGGATCAGTTTGCATATGTTAAAATACTTGAAGAGGTCATGTTGCCCTATGCTGAAGAGGACATGCCCTTGAAATGGTTGTTTCAACAAGACAATGACCCAAAACACACTAGTAAACGGGCAAAGTCTTGGTTCCAAACCAACAAAATTAATGTTATGGAGTGGCCAGCCCAATCTCCAGACCTTAATCCAATTGAGAACTTGTGGGGTGATATCAAAAATGCTGTTTCTGAAGCAAAACCAAGAAATGTGAATGAATTGTGGAATGTTGTTAAAGAATCATGGAGTGGAATAACAGCTGAGAGGTGCCACAAGTTGGTTGACTCCATGCCACACAGATGTCAAGCAGTTTTAAAAAACTGTGGTCATACAACTAAATATTAGTTTAGTGATTCACAGGATTGCTAAATCCCAGAAATTTTTTTTTTTTGTACAAAATAGTTTTGAGTTTGTACAGTCAAAGGTAGACACTGCTATTTTTTTGAACACACCCCTTTCAACTAATTGCCCAATTGCACAGCCTTAAGAGCGTGCATATCATGAATGCTGGGTCTTGTTTGTTTTCTGACAATCTACTGAACCTACTGGTAACTTGTTTGCCACGTAGCAATAAAAAATATACTAAAAACCTTGATTATTCTGGTTAGTCACATTGTACTGCTATTATTTTGAACAATACTGTATATACTGCATGTAAGAATCAACTATTGAAAACCATATTTGTTTAAAGTACCATTTTTGAAAGTATCTTATGCTAACCAAGGCTGCACTTTTATCCTAAATTCAATTTAAAAAAAAATACTCATCTATTCAGTGTCACACAGTTCTTTAGAAATCAATCTAATATGCAGATTTGGTGCATCTAATGTGCTGATTTCTTTCTTTAAAAAAGGGTTTTCGGGGATTCTTTGATCATTTGTTAAACATTTTGTAACATTAACATATTTACTGATAAGTTTAGTGTATCAAAAAAGAGGTATTAATTCAAAAATAAATAAATAAATGAATACATAAATAAAAATCAATCAATCAAACAAAAAAATCAATCAATCAATCTTACTGCCCTAAACGTTTGAATGGTGGTGTGTTTCACTGCATATTGCATATATTTATATAATTTTAAAGGGGAACAGAAATTGAATGAAAAAGCATTTAAAAAAAAAAAACACTGCATAGACAGTCAATAAAGGTTTTTTTTTTTTTTTTAGATTATTATTATTTTTTTTACAATTAAAATGTTATTTTCAGCAGGGTTATGCAAATGATAAGATGTTTTTTAGTTTTGTAATTTACAGTACTTAAATGTAATTCTATTTAGAGTGTGTTTCAATCAAATTATGTAATTTAGTTCAGTATCACAGTAATTATATCAATAGCAAGTCTTGGGGCCACAACTGGCACCATTTACAGAGAATGAGCTGTATACTTTGAGACGCAGCGAGCCCAGAATGCAATTCATGAGTTAAGTAAACTCACAAATGCCTCTGAGCTCCTGTCTGTGAGGATAACAAAAGAGTTTGGGTGGTTACATCACGGTTGTCCCAGCAGACAGAGCTCAGTGGTTTAAAACAGCATGTCCTATTCACGTCCCACTGCTCTGAGATACAGCTAGTCTCTTCAGCCTACTTATTTCTCTCAGCCACCTCCCAAACTCTGTCACATTTATACAGTATTGTTCAAAATAATAGCAGTACAATGTGACTAACCAGAATAATCAAGGTTTTTAGTATATTTTTTATTGCTACGTGGCAAACAAGTTACCAGTAGGTTCAGTAGATTGTCAGAAAACAAACAAGACCCAGCATTCATGATATGCACGCTCTTAAGGCTGTGCAATTGGGCAATTAGTTGAAAGGGGTGTGTTCAAAAAAATAGCAGTGTCTACCTTTGACTGTACAAACTCAAAACTATTTTGTACAAACATTTTTTTTTCTGGGATTTAGCAATCCTGTGAATCACTAAACTAATATTTAGTTGTAGGACCACAGTTTTTTAAAACTGCTTGACATCTGTGTGGCATGGAGTCAACCAACTTGTGGCACCTCTCAGCTGTTATTCCACTCCATGATTCTTTAACAACATTCCACAATTCATTCACATTTCTTGGTTTTGCTTCAGAAACAGCATTTTTGATATCACCCCACAAGTTCTCAATTGGATTAAGGTCTGGAGATTGGGCTGGCCACTCCATAACATTAATTTTGTTGGTTTGGAACCAAGACTTTGCCCGTTTACTAGTGTGTTTTGGGTCATTGTCTTGTTGAAACAACCATTTCAAGGGCATGTCCTCTTCAGCATAGGGCAACATGACCTCTTCAAGTGTTTTAACATATGCAAACTGATCCATGATCCCTGGTATGCAATAAACAGGCCCAACACCATAGTAGGAGAAACATGCCCATATCATGATGCTTGCACCTCCATGCTTCACTGTCTTCACTGTGTACTGTGGCTTGAATTCAGAGTTTGGGGGTCGTCTCACAAACTGCCTGTGGCCCTTGGACCCAAAAAGAACAATTTTACTCTCATCAGTCCACAAAATGTTCCTCCATTTCTCTTTAGGCCAGTTGATGTGTTCTTTGGCAAATTGTAACCTCTTCTGCACATGCCTTTTTTTTAACAGAGGGACTTTGCGGGGGATTCTTGAAAATAGATTAGCTTCACACAGACGTCTTCTAACTGTCACAGTACTTACAGGTAACTCCAGACTGTCTTTGATCATCCTGGAGGTGATCATTGGCTGAGCCTTTGCCATTCTGGTTATTCTTCTATCCATTTTGATGGTTGTCTTCCGTTTTCTTCCACGTCTCTCTGGTTTTGCTCTCCATTTTAAGGCATTGGAGATCATTTTAGCTGAACAGCCTATCATTTTTTGCACCTCTTTATAGGTTTTCCCCTCTCTAATCAACTTTTTAATCAAAGTACGCTGTTCTTCTGAACAATGTCTTGAACGACCCATTTTCCTCAGCTTTCAAATGCATGTTCAACAAGTGTTGGCTTCATCCTTAAATAGGGGCCACCTGATTCACACCTGTTTCTTGACAAAATTTATGACCTCAGTGATTGAATGCCACACTGCTATTTTTTTGAACACACCCCTTTCAACTAATTCAACTAATTGCCCAATTGCACAGCCTTAAGAGCGTGCATATCATGAATGCTGGGTCTCATTTGTTTTCTGAGAATCTACTGAACCTACTGGTAACTTGTTTGCCACGTAGCAATAAAACAAATACGAAAAACCTTGATTATTCTGGTTAGTCACATTGTACTGCTATTATTTTGAACAAAACTGTACATAAACAAGCTCCATAGTCACAGACATAGATTAATGCCACAAGTGTGTCATACAAATGAGGCTTAATTAATGAGCCTTCCCTTTGTGCAATTAATCAGTTTCAACATCAATTAATTAGAGTTAGCAGAGATGAGGGTGGGGAGGCAATGACTGATGCCATTGTCTCAGTCTCAGTCTCAGCCTGTGCAGTCTGATAATACTCCAGTCATAATCTGTGACCCACTAACCACTTTATCAAAAACCACATTTCCATTATTGCTGTTTTCATTTATCTTGTTGGACTACTGTGAAGGCTGGGCAGTTTCGTGATAGTGGTCACCATTACTGACAGAATGATTATTCATGTGTAGTCCTGGTAATGTGGTCTCTCTTTGCCATTATTCTTAATGGAATCCCTCCTGCCAAGACCAGTATTCAGTAGCTGCTCACCAGCATGTTTTGTGTTTTTGATGTTGGTATGTTTGTCTCTTGACCAAGGAGGTCTGGAAAAACTATTCCTTCAGCCCATTGCCATTCATCTAAATGTCTGTTGCTCAGCTGGTGCACAAAGTCGGAGATAGATCTGCAATCTTTGTGCTCTTTTTCTGGATGCAATTGTTTTTGAGCCAATTATCTGAGCTGTTAATGCCATGTTTAAATATACCCATCTTGATGCTTTTGAAATTATTCTTACAAATATTTCCCCCAAATATCTCTCTCTTTTAAAACATATGTGTTACACTGGTTCTCAACCAGGTGCCCCCTACTAAGGGGACTCAGCAAACATCCAAGGGGACCTTTATATAGGTGAATATAATACTGTATAATATATATATATATATATATATATATATATATATATATATATATATATATATATAAAAGATTAAAACAAGCCCAAACAACTAAAAAGAAATATTATTTTTAATGCTCTCAAACAACTTTTTTTTTTCTTTAAAGATAGTTTTTTCCACAGTCTAAAATTATATAATTAAGTTTTTTTTTTTATGTATACATTTTCTATCCTCTAAAACTATAATTGAGTGGAAAATGTAAGTATAATATATCTACTGGAGGGGAAAATGTTACATGGAATATTACATGGAATAGATAGACAGACAGAGCGACAGACAGACAGATAGATAGGGCTATGTTGGTGATCAGCATGGCTGTGTTGGTCCAGTATCCAGACCACCACTAAACCAGAGTGGAAATTCATGGTTTTTCAGAAGGGGTCATCACAGTTTAATAATATTTTATAAATAAACTCAAGAATAAACCCTTTTCACAGGCAAATCACGATTGAGGAAGGCGAGCAGCGGGCCAAGGAGCTGAGTGTGATGTTTATCGAGACCAGTGCCAAGACAGGCTACAATGTGAAACAGGTGAGTTTTACCTAAACACCTCGCTCTGTCAGTGGAAAGAGCGGCCACAGCATGTAGGTGTGAGAAATGCTCTGTGTTCGTTCTGATTTCTCTTCTGAGGTGCAACTGAAAGCATGATTCATGATGACTAAAGTGCCAAGGTTTGGAGAGATAAAACCAGTTTGCCTTATTAAAGTAATTTTAGGTGTGTCTGACGTGTGTGTGTGTGTGTGTGTGTGTGTGTGTGTGTGTGTGTGTGTATATATATATATATATATATATATATATATATATACTATTATTATTAATAAAACTATATTTATACTACCCATTAATATAGAATGTGTCAGGTTTATTTTACAACTGCTTTGAACACAATCACAATACTCCATTTTACCATTACCATTTGAAACATTCACAAAATGCATGAGGCTTATAGTATTGAGAAGCTGTATTATTGTGCATTGTTCCATCAGCTGTACTGGACAGTAAGCCTTTATTCTTCTCAAAGCCACGTATCACTGTTTCATAGGAGCTTAACACTGACAGTACAAGACAACACTATAAGACTGTAAATCTCTGACACAACATATTATTGTCACCAGACGTGGAGTCTATTTGTTCTGGTCTCCATTACAAACTAAGAAGATTTCCAAGCCTTTACATTGTTGCACATGTATGTGTGTGTGGTTGACTGGAGCAGGTGCTTGCTTGCAGACTTGTGTTGTCTGGAGCAGGGAACTGGATTCATCTGAGATTACGATCAGTACTGAAAATGTCTTATTTGTTTCTCCAATAACAGCAACATTAGTTAAACTGATTACCTCGCAGAGGTAATTGCAAAATAATGACTCAAACATTGACTGAAGAATTGTAGGGTGTCAGATCCTTTCCAGGATAAAATTGAATTCTTGTGTAAATAATGCATGCTCAACAAGTTTTGATGAAGATGATGATAATAATAGTCATTTGTTGTATAGCAGTGTTTCATTGCTGATAATATTAAGTTTCATTATAGATGCATAGCAAGAACCTGGTTTATTTTCAGTTTTGAAAAAGTCCATACTTAAGTATAATATAATAAAGTGATTCATTTTCTTCTCAGTCTTAATTTGAATGCAGTGAAGTGTGTTTACTTGTGTGGGGCTACTTAACCATATTTCGAGGACATATGTGTACCCATAAGTGAGCTAAAACTAATAACCTCCCAAAACATTATTTTGGGGACACCATAATTTTATAAACAGTACAAAATATTAAGGAAATAAGTTTTATTTTTATTTTTTGTAAAAATTTAGCAAGTTTTGTATTAGGGTTTTAATCTCTATATAAAACAGATTTTCCTCCATTTAGTATCCCCAAGAAAACACAAGTGTTGTATTGAAGAAGAGGCAACTAATTAGAGACAAAAAGATGAATGAGAAAGAACATAAAATTGCAAACAGTTGTTGTACATATATATGTTAGCTAACAATTACACAGTTGTGTTGTGCTAACAGCTTATTTGTAAAATGAAAAATGTGACACTGTATGCCATGGGTGCATGGGCCTGTCTGTGTTTTCCTTAAGTGGAATGGTTCTGAGTTCTTTTGTTTTTGTCCGAGCTAGATTATGACTCTCTTTGTCTTTTCTGTCAAAAACAATGACCTGAAGGTAGTTAACAAAATGAGCCTTTTTTCTGACCCGTTCTGCTTAATGGTCCAGTGTGTCCCATTTCCCTGTGGCTCATCCACTGTGATTGATGGCATGAAACGAGAGGGGTGGTGTTGGCTACATAAGCTAACTGCCCTGTTTGATATGATTGGGAGTGAGTGGGGCTATATATCATTGTAGTATAGCCTCATATAGCTTCTGGGAGTAACCCTTTATAGAGGATGGCTGTAATGGAGGTGTGTGGTGGGCCATTAATTGCTCTGCTAGGAGCGGTATGCTAGCAATGCATTGCAAGTTTCAGAAAGCAGAGCCGGACTAAGTGCTTTTTGTGGTCCCTTTATCATCTTCTACTCATAGTCTACTTTAAAGGTCAGCAGGTGTTTTAGTCTGTGACATTTATGATTCTGAAAAGAAGTAGTTGCATGAGATCTTCATTTCTATTACTATATATAACAGAGCAGGTCTGCTTCAATGCACCAGAGAAAGTCCACTTTGCTACAAATCACTTTTTTACAGGTTTAAAAATGGTTCAGCTCATGGTTGCTGCTAGAAGGCTGCACAGTGTGACACAGGGCCGTTGCAAGACTATTCCAAGTATTTTTGACTCTATGTAAAGTATACCACATAAAGGAAATAACCAAGAAAATATTGAATACTGCTGATATTTACTTACATATTATATTTCAAAGCAAGCAGTGGTCTGTTGGTCTTCATGGTCAACTCAGCAAATTCATGTGACCAGATGAACCTGTTACACAATTTGTGTGGACATTTTTCACCCTCATGACAATACCCAATACTTTGTCCAATTGCATAATTTCTTCTAAAATGACTTTTAAAATGGTTGCAGAGCATATACCACTACCCACTGACTTTAAAGACAAAATTTTTGTATGAAGTGTTCTGGTTACTGTCACAGCTGAAGTCTCTAACAACATTCTCTCTTTTCTCCCGCAGCTGTTTCGACGTGTGGCAGCTGCTCTTCCAGGAATGGAGAGCATGCAGGAGACAAGCAAAGAAGGCAGTATCCTTTCAGTGAGCTCAAAACCAAAACGATTCAACAATTCAGATCCAGTGTCTAAATGTAGAGCACTACTGTATGTAATCAGGTTACTCTGCTGCACTCTACATTTAATAATATATAAATCAGCAACAACTGACTGAATTTCAGTTCTCTTACATATGACCTCTAGCACATTGTACTTCTTTATTGTTATTTTATCTCATACAGGGTTTTATGTAGCATTTTTACCAAAGGGGTCATATGACGATGTTTAAAGTACCATTATTTTGTGTATTTGGTGTAATTCAATGTGTGCACGTGGTTTAAGGTAAAAAAAAAAAAAAAAACATTATTTTACATGTACCGTACATTATTGTTGTTGCTCTCTGCCCCATCTTTCCGAAATGTGTCAATTTTTACAAAGCTCATTGTTCTAAAAAGTGTGGTGTGCTCTGATTGGCCAGCTATCCCATGCGTTTTGATTGGCCGAATACCTCAAGCATGTGACCGAAATGTTACACCCCTTACCATATTTGGAAACCCACA
Source organism: Carassius gibelio (assembly GCF_023724105.1). Lineage (NCBI taxonomy): Eukaryota > Metazoa > Chordata > Actinopteri > Cypriniformes > Cyprinidae > Carassius > Carassius gibelio. Next base: position 14,996,840 of record NC_068401.1, on the reverse strand, counting down.
TCGGCGGCAACAATACTACAGGGAGAATAAAAATGATGACTTCTTTCATTATGTATAAATTTGGGCGCTGTTATGGAAATCTACCAACAGTGATGTAGATTTGTGGGGGCGTTTGAATAAAGCGTTTTAAGAATACATGGATAAGTTTTAACTTTTGTTAAGAATATCTCTTTGTATTTGAGACTTTCATCTTTGCGACTTTACGGATCTTATATATGCATTTCATACATTCCAGAGAGAAATGAAAACAGGAAATCGCATCGTATGACCCCTTAAATCTTATTAAAGTCACAAAAATAGTTGATATAACATGTTTCAAAAAGAGGGCATGCTACACACGATGACGTCTATGTCATAAAATATTTTTACCTGGGAGTTTTAAGCATTGTTACTGATCAAGGCACAATATACACAGGTAGAAGTTGAAGTGAGGCTCATCATATTATAAGAACAGCTGCTTCTTGTTCTGGCACAGATGCAAATGAGTATCAAATGCAAATCACAAGTAGGAGTGGCTTTCAACTGGCTTTGCTTCAGGACACACATTTTTCCACTGAATATTTAATTGAAGTAAACAACAACAACAACAACAAAATCAAAACATTCAACTTTCATTCAAATTAATTATTTTAACATTCAGTGTATAATTTAACATACCGGCAATAAAATAACATGCAGGACATATTTTGGCACAATCCAAACATTGCATGCGAACCCAAACATTCCCTTAACATTAACATAGGTTCCTCTTTGGGAACCAATTTCTAACATTCTAGGAATATTCTTTTTAGTTTTTTTATTTTATTATCAAAAATTAACATTTCTAGAATGAGTTGGCCAAAAATGAGTTTTTGCTTGCATAGTTTTGTTAATGATTTTTGAGGATCAGGTTCTGTCACATGACCCATGTTTGCATCAGTCTAATTTCTAGATTTGTCTAGGCAAGGCAAGGCAAGTTTATTTATATAGCACATTTCGTACACAATGGTAATTCAAGGTGCTTAACATAAAAGAAAGTAAAAAGGTCCTAGGTCATTTAGTGATTTATAGACGAGTAAAAGTACTTTAAAATCAATCCTAAATGTAACTTGAAGCCAGTGTTAGGACCTGAGGACTGGTGTGATATGCTCAGATTTTCTGGTTCTAGTCAGAATCCTGGCAGCAGCGTTCTGGATGAGCTGCAGCTGTCTAATGGTCTTTTTGGGAAGGCCAGTGAGGAGCCCATTACGATAGTCCACCCTGCTGGTGATAAAGGCATGAACAAGTTTCTCCAAGTCTTGACTGGAAACAAAAGATCTAATTCATGCAATGTTTTTTTAGATGATAGTATGCTGATTTATTTACTACTTTGACATGACTACTGAAACTAAGGTCTGTCTCCAGAATCACACCAAGATTCCTGACTTGATTTTTAGTTGTTTGACCCTTAAAGTCAAGGTATTCACCTTGAAAACTTCATCTTTGTTTCCAAATGCAATAACTTCAGTTTTTTCCTTGTTTAACTGAAGAAAGTTCTGGCACATCCAACTATTAATTTCACCGATACATTGGCAGAGGGAGTCAATGGGGCTGTAGTCATTTGGAGATAAGGCTAGGTAAATCTGGGTATAATCAGCATAGCTGTGATTGGCAATTTGGTTCTTTCTCATTATTTGACTTAGTGGAAGCATATACAAGCTAAACAAGAGCGGTGCAAGAATTGACCCTTGTGGGACTCCACATGTCATGGACGTCCACTTAGACTTATGGTCTCCTAGACTAACATAATAGCCTCTCCCTTGTAAGTATGACCTGAACCATTTGATTACCATCACAGAAAGCCCGACCCAGTTTTCCAGTCTCTCTAGTAGTATGTTATAATCGACAGTGTCAAACCCAGCACTGAGATCAACAATACCATCACTGATATTTTGCCAGAGTCAGAATTTGAGCGAATATGATGCGATCGGAAACCAGATTGAAAATTGTCCAGGTATCCATTTGAGTTTAAGTATTTGTTTAGCTGACTAACAACTACCTTTTCTATCATTTTACCTATAAAAGGAAGATTAGATATTGGTCTATAATTGCTCAAAATGGTGTTATCAAGATTGCTCTTTTTCAGGATGGGCTTAAACCTGCAGTTTTCAGGGAGTTTGGAAATGTCTCAGAAAGAAATTAGGCGTTCACCACTTTTAAGAGATCTGCTTCTAAACAGTTAAGCACACTTTTGAAAAAAGATGTAGGAAGTGTGTCAAGATAGCAGGTTGATGATTTTAGGTGCTGCACTATTTCTTCCAAATTTTTGCTATCAATTGCTTCAAAAGTAGACATAGTATCTTTTTGATATTGTGGCCAAATCTGTCTGACCCCTGCATTGCTTGAGGATGTGCCAATTGCCTTCCTGATATTGATGATCTTCTCAGGAAGCAAACTCATTGCATTTGCTGTCTGAGAGCATTTCACTGGGAATCTGACTTGGGGGGTTTGTCAGTCTCTCAACAGCGGCAAAAAGAGTTTGAGTGTTGTTTAAGTTACTGTTTATAAGGTCTGAGAAGATGAGAAAATGGCTAGTTTCACATTAAAAGCATGAAGGCTGTCTTTATAGATGCTATAGTGAATTTCAAGTTTCGTCTTCCTCCACATCCGCTCGGCTTTTCTGCATTGTCTTTTCATAGTCTGAACTGCTGTTGATCTTCTCCAAACTGATTTCTGTCTGTTTGTTTTCTTACTGACTATTATTGGAGCAATATCATCAATAACATTCTTAACTTTTGAGTTGAAGGAATCAAGGAGAATATCAACAGAGTCTGCAGAAATGCTTGGTGTTAAAGATATAGCCTCCATAAATAGTACACTTGTGTTCTCGTTAATGCATCTCCTTCTGACAGAGACAGATCTAGATTCAGTGGTAGCAGAGATCAATATATCAAAGAGAATGCAGAAGTGATCAGAAAGTGCTACGTCCTTAATAACAATGGATGAAATGTTTAGACCCCTAATGATGATTAAATCTAGAGTGTGTCCACCTTTATGTGTGGGTCCATGCACATGCTGAATCAGGTCAAAGGTATTTGGAACCGTTTGGAATTTTTTTTGTAGTTTTCTTCATTATCTATGTGAAGATAAAATCCCCTGCAATAGCAAAACAGTCAAACTCTGAGGATACATTGACAGTGTTGGGTATAGTTACTTTGGAAAGTAGTTAGTTAGGTTACAAAGTTACCATCAATTAAAAGTAATCAGTTATGATACAGCGTTACCTATTCATAAAAGTAACGCGTTAGAGTACTCATGCGTTACCAAAAATTAAAAGCCGTTTGCAGCGGCTCACACATGACAGACACAGCCCCCGGCCCCTTTAAATGCACCTAGAAGTCGTGACTCCCGACAATAAATAACGTCAGTCATCCGACTAAATTAACACTGCAGGATAACAATAACAGGAAAGACAGTCAGCAATCGGCTATTCCACATGGCGTTTTATATATTTATTATCACAGAACATATTATTAATCAAAATTCGCACCTAACGTTACCCAGCCCGGGTAGCCTAGGCTACTGTATATTATGAGCACCACAAGATAACTCCTGATTTTTCTTTAACTTTAAATAATGCAGTTATCAAAGTACAAGTATGCTTACTTGTAAACACAACCTTAAACAGGCTTGCAGATTTAAATCCATTTAGAAATGATGAACAACCAGCCAGCCAACGATCTAACAGAAATTAACAGCTGCCTGTCAAACAAAAATGATAACAAACCGAATTAAATCCTTCACTGCCACACAGGCAAATGACAAAGCGCTTAATAGCCGAACTAATTATTATTAAAGTGTCATTCACAGTCACAAGCCTAAATTCGCTTTAACACAGTCCTTTTACATTTACTCTTCAAAGTAGTGATTAAAACGTAGCGTTAAATTTGAGGTAGAATTTTTGGCGGTCGACAGAAGCTTTTCACCAAAGCAGAGTGTGCATTTTACCGTTATGTTCTTTTCTTTTTCGTTGACAAATTGAAAATAATGTGCGTACTTCCATAAACCAAACGCTGTCCTCTCTGCTATCTTGCCGGGAGTTCAAAAAAAAAAAAAAAAAAAAAAACACACACACAGGGTCAGGCGCAGGGCACAGACGCATCACAGCCATTGACTTTACGATCACAGAGCTTCGGCTCCGCTGATGCATCCGCAGATGGCACAGTAGACCTAGGACTACTGTCTGACAAAAAGCAGGCTGCAGTCGGGATTTTCCTTTCCTTAAAATAACGGATTACTTTTTTTAAAAAAATAACGAAGTTACTGATTACTTACGCACGGAACTAACGCGTTAAGTTACAAATTTCAGGAAAAAAGTAATTAGAGTACTCTAACGCGTTACTTTGTAATGCGTTACCCACAACACTGATCATTGATAACATTTCTGTGACCTCTTCAGCAAAGGCTGGAGAGTATTTTGGAGGCCTGTAAATAATAATAAACAGAATGCGTGGAGCACCTTTCAGCACAATCCCTAGATATTCAGAAGACAAGTACTGACCAAATTACACTTGCTTGCATTGATAGACATCTTTAAATAGAGCAGCTACACCTTCCCCAATCCTAACAGTCCTGCAGACACTCATGTAAGTGAAGTTAGGAGGGGCTGCTTTGTTGAGGATTGTACTGCAACTGTATTCTGGCCATGTTTCGTTTAGAAACATTAAATCTAGATTGTTTGTGGTTATAAAGTCATTGATTAGAAATGATTTATTTTTTAGTGAGCGAATGTTTAAAAATGCTAACTTGATGGCAGTGCTTTGTGTCTTTACATCGATCTTAGTTTGATGCATAATAGGCCGCAGATTAGATGAGTTTGCCCTTCGTCTTGAAAAGGCCTTAGACTTTCTATCACATGATAAAACTGAAATAGAGAAAGCTACAGGCACACTGGGTTCCCGCTTGTTCTGTAAACATCTGTCAATGTTGCTGCTATTATAGCGGGTCCACGACACATATCACTAAGAGCTGATATCAGTTGTTTTTGGTTCACCTTCAGCAGATAGAGGGTTTGGGCCCTGGCGTTGTGGCAGTGGTCGGAGAGCTCTCACAGAAGCAGAGCCCACGGGCTTTGTTGGTTGTGGGGCCTGCCGTTTTTTTGTTGATATCTGCGGGCTTGCAGCGAATGCATGTGGGAGTTTAGTCCCAGCATACACCAATTCCTCCATTTTCTGTGAGAAGCACAGAAGTGAAGATGCTGGAGAGAGGGATAATGTGTCTGGTGAGGTAGGCTGTGTCTCTGGTGTTTCCAGTGGCTGTGATATGCTGTCCTGGCTTCCCTTGCTGTTTTCCAGGAAGTCATCCTTGGGTGCTGAGTCTTGTAGGTGTTTTGATACATCACAGTCTGTCTCTGAGGAGCTCTGTGGGAGGGCTCAGCCGGGATGGTGTCCATCAGCAGTGCTTGTCGTGTCTGCATGGTGTTATCAGTGTCCTTGTGGGATGTGTCAACCACATGATGACTCTTCCCAGGTGTGTGTGTGTTGAATGGATTGAAACACTCTGCTGAAGGATGTCAGAGGGAAAAGTAGCTATTTTCTTTAAGCACTCTAGCACCAAGTTTTTTTGGCTGGAGGCCATCTGGTTTAAACAGTTGTCTATGGCCCCAGAAAAGATTGAAGTTGGCTATGAAATTAAAAAATCGGTATTGGAATCGGCCATGAAAAATCATGATCGTGCAACCCTAACAGTCATTTGCCCCATTTCCCCTCCCTTCTGTGACCCTATGCCACACATTTTTGGATCAAAATAACCCACTAGCTGAGAATCACTGATATAGACACAATGCAGTGTGCAAGGAATTGAGGTGCATGTGCAGGCAGCATGAGGTTACAGAATAACAAAATATGTTTACATTCTTGTACAAAAAGTGGTTTCAGTCTATATAGCTAATTTTGCCCTTCATGACAACTGTGAAGGGGGGGGGGTGATCTTTTATTATAACTCATCCGTTTAAATTATATTATACCTTAAAGTTATACGTAATTGAGGGCATGGCCACTTGAGTGACAGGTGGATTGCTGCTGCTATCACCACCAATGAGCTGGGTGGGTGTGGTTTCAGCAATCAGCCGGGTCCACCCACTTTAGGCTTAAACAAACGCTCTTCAGAAACCTACGGTGACTTTACAGACACTACGTCCATGTTTGTATACAGCCTATGATCTTGACTCAAGTTCTTATGTCCTTGAGACATCCTTTAAAACTAGACAAATTGGTGACACCCACAATAAGGTCCCATTAGTTAATGCATTGGAGAAATTTAGCATTAAATCACTTGCTTGGATCTACTGCAGAGAATGTGTTCCTTCAGAATGAGAGTCCAAACAGCTGATAACATAACAATAATCCACAAGTAATCCACCCCAGTCCATCAGTTAACATCTTGTCAAATGAAAAGCTGTAATAAACAAATTCATCAAGTTTTTTTTTACTTCAAACTGTTGCTTCCGGCTACAAGTCCTCTATACATAATATTAATTTCTCCATTCAAAAAGTTGTCTTTTCTGAATCAGTGGAGAAATATGCACAGACCAAGCACCACTGTTTACAAGCAAAAACAGTCCAAAACATGTAAAATATGTTGGTGGATTTTGATGTGAGGATGACAGGGGGGTGTACTTTTTCATTGGAGGAAGCATTGTTATGAATTATGGACTGGTATTTTTGCCAGAAGTGAACAGGTTTGAAATTAAATGCCTTCCATTCCTTTCCTAAAACAGTGTTTCATTAACATGGTAAGAAAATGGTTTATAGAACAAGAGTAAACAATCATTTAATAATCATTAAGTAACTGAAAAAATAAATATATATATATATATATATATATATATATTAAACAAAAACTAAAAAATTTTATACTAATCGCAGCAGCTAATACTTCACCACATATAACACATGGTGATTGTCAGTAACCGCTTTTATCTTTGTTACAAAGTAGACAACTTTTACTGTAGCTGGATGGGATGCACACCCTTTGACATTAACAGGTGTTTTCCCCTTTCTTTTAAAGTTGTATTGACCTTAGAATCTTCCAAAGTACATAAAGTATGCCGTAGTCATTGTACAGCAGCTGTGTATCAGCATAGAGCTGTACTATTCTAAATGATCATATAGATCAGTAGTGCACAGTTGTGTCGGTTGATATCTAATATTTATTTTGTTTAATTCATTTGACAGAGTAAAGTCTCATTTACAAAGGTGAGGTTTTGATGGCTATACTTCCCGATTACTCATTCATGTTATTTCCACCATGAAATTCAAATATTGGCCTTGGTCCACTCTGAGGCCAATTTATTTTCCTCTCATTACGTTTTCTGTCACATTCAGTCACTTGTTATAAGTGGCAGTGGAAAGTCTATTGCCATGGTAACAAGAAACATTTCTCTCTTCATTATCTGTGTGAATATTTTTTGCAGCAGAATAGGATACATTTCCAATCCAGTAAGATCGAATGACAAGGATTGTTTGTTTTTGGGCCTGTTGCAGGTGCAGAGTGTGTATAATTGTGTTCTGTGCGTGGGGTGTATGTTTGCATGTGTGCAGTCATAATAGCAATGAGCCATAGAGATATTAAGGCACTGAGTATCCATACAGACATGAAGAACAAAGTAGAGGCAGAAAATTTGGGTCCACTTGTGTGTAGTAGAGGTACTTTAGGTAATTTCATAATAAATACAGTTATGTCAAGAGGTATAATTTGAAGAGAATGTTACAGCTTTAAATGCAATCCGATCATGTGTCCTGATGCTGGTAAGACAACTTTAAAATGCAGTATCCAAACCATTCATTCCCAGTTGGTTGCCTGAAGGTTTAACTTTGTTTGGAAGCACAATAAAACGAAGTTTAAATTGATCCAGTATGATATGATGTATCCGTATATAGAAAATATAGTGTTGTGAAACATGGTTTCTGCTAGAGCTAAACTTATTAGGTTGTACAAGCCGGTCATTAAAGGGATACTCCATCCCAAAATGAAAATTTTGTCATTAATCACTTACTCCCATGTTGTTCCAAACCCATAAAAGCTTAGTTCGTCTTTGGAACACACTTTAAGATATTTTGGATAAAAACTGCTAGGCTTGAGATTGTCCCATAGACTGCCAAATCTATATAATCTATATAAATACCAGTGTCAAGGTCCAGGAAAGTATGAAAAGTGTCTTCAGAATAGTCCATCTGCCATCAGTGGTTCAACCGTGACGTTATTAAGTGATGACAATACCTTTTGTACATGAAGAAAACAAAAAATAATGACATTATTCAACAATTCCTCTCCTCTGTGTCTCTCCAAATCAGCATAGCGCCAATTATTGCACATCTGAGCTTTATGCAGATGGCGTACGCTCTTTTGTATCAGCCGAGCCACAAGGATACGTTTTTTACATGTATTTACGCTTTGGTTTGAAAGCAAACAACGCTTCGGCGCAGCTTGGAGCATACGCCATCTGTGTATAGCTCAGATTTGCCAAAATGGAGTCACGTGACAAAAGAACGATAGGGTACAGCCTTTTATACTTTTTTTTTTTACTTTTTTTTTTATTAAACACTATAAACATTGAAACATTGAGGCAGTACACTTCAAATCATAAAGACAAAAAGAATAAACAAGAATGCACACAAATTTGTTGCCAGCTTCTGGCATTTGTTGTTTTTGCTTCTACTTTTCAAAATGATATAATAAATTATCTGTGGGGTATTTTGAGCTGAAACTTCTCTGGGGACACCTGAGCCTCATACGTTATCTTGTAAAAAGGGGCATAATAGTTAATTTACACATTTTCCTGAATTTAGTTTAGTCAGATTAGGCTACTCGTTGTTTAGGAGCACTTCTGCCTTTGAGTTACAAACTTCACAACTGAAGTTGAACATTTTTAGAATAAACCAAAGGGTTAGTTCAGTGTGCTTGGGTCTTACATGTCAAGCAGATACACACAGATTAAGCTTTTTTGAGGTGGCAAAGTTTTGCCTGCGTGGACTTGCAATCCAGAAGCAGAAATCTCAATGGTTTCATTGAAAATGATTTATTTGTGTTACTAGGACTCATTAATTATTATGGGAAGAATTAATAATTTATTACATTTCATGTCCAGAAAGGTAATAAAAACATCATCAAAGTAGTCCATGTGACATCAGATCAGTTAGAATATGTTGAAACATCGAAAATACATTTTGGTCCAAAAATAACAACTTTATTCTGCGTTGTGAGTGTGTTCACGGTGAAATGTATTTTCGATGCTTCAACAAATTCTAACTGACCCTCTGATGTCACACGGACTACTTTGATGATGTTTTTCTAACCTTTCTGGACATGGATAGTAGTCTGTGCAGAGTTTCAATGGAGGGACAGAAAGCTCTCTGACTAAATCTAAAATATCTTAAACTGTGTTCCGAAGATGAACAGAGGTCTTACGGTTTTGGAACAACATGAGGGTGAGTCATTAATGACATAATTAAATTTTTTGAGTGAACTAACCCTTTAACCCTTTAACTGCCTGCTCAACCAAATGGTTGATTTGTCACTTTATGGTAAACGTAGAAAAGCTAAGCTAATGTTTTCAGATAATCCTTTCTGCTGTCAGAATGTACTATTTGCTGAGAAATATAACTTTCTGATCATTCATTATAGTTCATATTTTCTGATTTCCATAGTATGTGTATGAATTCCGGTACTTTTGCCATAAAGTGACATATCAACCATTTGGTAGAGGCCGATATTTAAAAAATTATGGGACGTGTTGAAAAAAAATACATTGAGTGTGGTAACTAATGACATAAGGAGATAAGAAATGCAAACAAAACATTTTTCAAATGCTTTTTTCTTGGTGGGGCAGTTAAAGGGTTAAGATATTTAGGATGAAAACTGGGAGACTTGTGACTGTCCCACTGACTGCCAAGTAAATTACACTATAATTTAAAAATAAACGTCAGAATAGTCCATCTGCCATCAGTGGTTCAATTATTTATTAGCATTATTTTTAGCAACATCATATGACCCCTTTAATATTAATAAATTGATGTGACGTTTTGATACTGGCTGAAACATTTTGGGGTGTTTGCTAATTAATTCAACATGTAACGAAACCTACAATGGAGAAAGTCATGACTAATGAATTATGTTACTTGCTCTCAGGAGGTTACAGAGCACCGTCTGTGTGACCCAGTTAATATTCATACAGTATACCTTAATTGCACTTTGGGGAAATGAAACAGTAGAACCCAGTGTAGACAGCGAGCCTTTAACGCATTTCAAACACATCTCTGTCAGACACATAACACGCTATCCTCACTGTTTAAAGCTCTGATTTGGTTTCATATTATAAAAGTATATCGATGAAGCTTAATGCGACAGATTTAGATTAATTAAACAAATCATTTTACGCGGACGCCATTAACCAAACTAACTTACACTCGCAGACATCAGACCACTCACCACTTCGCTATTTATTCATGAATTCAAACATTACATTTCTGCAAGTCAGCGTAACAGGAGCAGCTGGAATGCCCCCCACTAAACCCACATACCTCTCAGGAACACCAATTGACATTCCTTGGAAATTCGTCTATGTTGTTTGTAAGGAAAGACACTTCACAAGAAATGCTCCAAGCGTTATCTTGCGTTTCGGATGATGACCACTAGATGGCACTCGTTCCCTTTGCTGGCAGACATCACCACACAATAACGAAAATGAATGAAAGTGTTTAAAAAATAAATACTGACATAATATTCAGCTCTTATCTGCTAATATGCCAAAACAATGTTTTCTGTGTTATGTTATGCTGTGTATAAAGCCTTCCGAAGATATAAAGGTGCCAAAAATATCAAATACAGAAGCATTTATGGCTGGAATTCTCCTAATGTCGGGAGAGGTCAAAAGCCTACTCTTTATATTCGTTTTATAATTGATCATTAAATGTAATATTAAAAGTCTTCCACAAAAAAGAATAAAAATAAAGGATCATTAACATTATATCTCTTTTGCTTATAGCTGATTTTTTTCTCACCTTTTATGTTCACATTCATTCTCTGATGTAAATTCTTGATGTATTGAAGTGTTTATTCCTTAACAGCAATCTCCAGTGATTGACATTAAATTGGACAAACCACAGGAGCCTCCAACTACCGAGGGCGGATGTTCCTGTTAATCGCTCACATCTGATTTACAGCATCATCTACACCACATGCTTGTTGTGTTGCTTCCTCTTGGTTAGCCTCCAGTTGTGTTTTCAGATTGGATATTTGGCCTTCCCATCTGACTTTAGTAACTGGTTGGAATCAGTGTTACATCAATTTCAATTGTAAAATAGTATACTTTAGTTACAAAATTGCCAAAAATCCTAAAAATTCGAAAAGTAAAGGGCAAGAATCAACAAAAATGTAGACTATGTCCAACATTATACTTTTTGAAAATGTAGAGAGGTAGATTTTTTTCTTTGTTTTGTATTTTTGTATACAAGGATGAGCACTGAAACAGATGCATACAGAAAAAATTCTATAATTTTGCCATAAAATAAGCAGGATTTCAAAGGAAAGAGGGCAATCCAAACAACTAATAACCCACAGAATATGGAAAACATGCATGTTAGCCATTTTGAAAAGTATCATCTCAATCCTGCTGTCTACTGTGCACAAGATTATGTGAATCTCGATGCATTTCATGAAATCAACTTATTTTAGCCTTTTTTTTCTTGCTGTGACAAAACTTGAAATTTTAAGTTCGTGTAAATGTGTCATTTCAGATCCCTTAAAACCTTTCCAAATTATGTGTGATTTTTTTTGTTATGTTTATGTACAGTTTGTGTCCTAATTACACGGTTTATTGAATGTTTACAACATATTTTTTCTTTAGAATTTCCTGTTCGCAATGAAAGCAAACAGCTTGTGCAAACAACCTGATATCAAGAGAGGTGGAATGTTTCTTATTCTTTAAGTAAATTAGCTCATTTAGTGTATTGCAGATAGTCGGAAGACTAAAAACATGACAGAAGCAAATCATGCATCTAAACTAGGCCATTCATTTTTCATTGATTAGAATAATTCATTTGCACGCTAGCAGTTTCCACACTGATTCATCAAACAGTCCAGTTCTATTGTAAATATATCAGCTGTCGTTTTCAAACAGGCTTTAATATCAGAAATGCAAAGATGGGACATTCCTTCAAAAAATAACTGTAGTTCACTTTTAAGAATTAGCATTATGCAGCATTATAGTGTTTGCCTTGTGTAGGAACCCACTCATGTCCACAGCTGCTCTTTGGGCCAGTAAATTGTAGTGAACTGACCAGGGGGACACAGATTGTGTAGTATATTAATTTATCTGAAATGTATTTAGTGTGAATCCTTAATGCACTTTTTCAAGAAAGGAAGATGTAAATGTTTCAAAATTGCTGTCAAACGTCTCTGTCCTTGAAACCACTTTAGAGTTCAAACTGTAGCGTTCTTCTCTTGTGAAAGTCTCCTGAGGGTCGCTGTACAGATAAACTATTTGTAAAGTTGCTTCACATAACCCAGATACGAGTCGCGACTAGCTATTTGTGACGTCAAGGAATTGTGAGTAGGAACACATGACGTTAGCGCCCCCAAAATGTAGAAATGCCACAATTTTCTTACTAAATCCAGCAGATTTTAGTTGGAATGGAAGGTAAACTCCACTGAATTGCAGCACAGTTTAACCCTTTTGCTTTCTATTTTTGGATCGTTTGAAACCTTAAAGGCTTCGGAAAAAAGATGTCACTTAACGGAAGCTGGATGGGGTTATTTATTGGTTTTGTTTACATTTCGTTTTCTGTCTTCTGAAAAGAGGTTCTCATTTGAATTTAATAGGGTGCAGATGTATGAAATCATATAGTCAGTGTACCTGTACTACCGGAAGTCATTGTGATTGACACCACGCTACATCAGCCTTGGGTGAATGTCTGTGTGTGAATTATGCTTTTAAGGGTGCAGCCATTCCCTGTGTATATGTTTTAGCTCAGCGGAGCCAGCCTGATTGATTCAGAGCTAGCTTTACCATTCACACTGTATAGAAGTCTAGCATGTTGGTCCAAATCAGTAAAATCAATAAAAGTGTCTTATTACCAAAAAAAAAATTGTATTGACTATTCTTACTTTACTTTTTAAATTATTTTCTACTTAATATACTGTGTATGATCAATGTTTGGAATAAGAATTGGCATTTTCTATATATTTTTAAAAGTCTCAACATTTCTTTGATGAAACACAGTAAAAAGAGTAAGATTGTAAGTAATATTGTTATTGTAGTAATATTTCACAATATGACCTTTTTATGTTTCATCAAATAAATGCATGCAGGCATAGTGATATCACTATACACACACAAACGTACAGGAAGCTATTTTTATTAGGTTGTCTTCTCAAGAATAGTAAGCATCAGGAAAGAGCCTTAAATTATAGCTGTCCAATTAAGCTGTATATTTTTACACGTGAAACCTTTGCGGGACTTGTCAAAACAAGTCAAAGCTTAATCCAATATATCTCAAAACAGATTTAGATAGGTGTATAGGTTAAACCAGTTCACGCTCATTATTGAAACTGAGAACATTTTCTGTTTGACTTCTGATCAATGTTAGTGAGACTCATAAATCAGCAGTTGTCTGTTGGACCTGTGTTACAGGAACCTGTGAAGCAACAGCACAGACAGAGACTGCTGAATGGCCTCATGGATAGTCATTTTTATAGCACATGGTTCTTTGATTCTACCACATTCAGTAGTAGAAGAATCTGTTGTCGGAATATGATAACAGCTTAATGGTTGTTTTACAACTTTGTTTTGGCTGTGCGATCTGCACGTGAAGCCTTCTGAGGAAATATAAAGATAGGCCTACAGTGTGTTATTCTTTCACTTTCCAGGAATTCACATCAAGAATTCCTATGAAATGTTTTGAGTTTTTGTTTTTGTTTATTTCTGTATCATTCTTTAGAGTTAGCAAATTGCTATTTAAGATTTTCTCAGAAAATGGCACGTGCAGGTGCGTTTATAGAGACACATCTTTTGCTAATTGTAATATGGGAAACTTTGGTAAAGCAAAATAGTCAAAACATAAAAGATGGCAAGTGTTTAATGAAAAGCTTATATAATCCATTGACAAAAATTTGGATTTTTGTTCTTTTGCCGACTCACTACAGGGAATATCACCATATGTCACAAGCATGAAATATACTTCTGTATTTTGTATGTAATCAACATGTTTATCTAGCTGAAGATGGAAGCTGTTTTATTTAAATCACTTACCCTATGACCTCAATCATCATCAAGTCACTAAATGCTCATTAAATGATCTTAAAAAAAACTGCTTTGTAAAATGAGCTCAAACTAATGAAATTTAAGGATTTTTATTTTGGAATACATTTCTTTTGTATTTATAAAATGCTAATTGAATTTAATTTCATATAATTTTTCTTTTTTTACTTTTCAAAGACCAGTAAAAGTCTAGGTATTGCATTTATTTTATTCTTTGAAAACAACATTTTCTTTATAATGACATTAATCTCACAAATGTGTCTTTATATAAAAAGTGAGACCGTCTGAAGCACCCTGCTCTATATAGCCTTGTAAAACAGGATGTCAACATTTGCTGTTTAAGAAGAAACCAACAACATTTAACAATCAGAATTTTTTATTTACAAGCATTTATAAATTATATAAATAACAAAGTTCATAATAACTTAAAAGAGTCCATTTGAGACATGGGGGAGATGTTTCAAGGGGAAGATGCCATCTGGGACCCACTCTCTCTCGGGACAGCTGAAACAAGCCCGGCCTCAGCCGCTGGGACGGATTAAAGGTGGAATACCTAATGAGAACTTCCCCTTAGATGGAGGAGCGGGATTCAGACTTGTGGCTATTCAATTGGAAAATTCAGTCACAGAACACATGGAGGGGATTGGGTTCATTTAAACAACCTTTTCCAGGACCGACTGTTGCTCCAGCTCTTTCAGTATGCCAGGCGTAATTAGAACATGGCATACACTTTTAACGACAGCAGCAAAACATACGGAAAGTCTAGTGTTTCTATTGTTAATCCTTTGTTTATAGTCCATTCCACTTTTCAAATGATCTCTTCTGATGAAAGCCTTCGCCATGACATCATCTGTCTGTGTCGAGAGACAAAGGTAAAAGTGAGTGTGACTGAAAAATGCTCAATCGTTAACATTATTCAATCCCAATAATGTTACAATATTTGTGTACATGATAGTATTCCGATCCCTGAATAATTATTTTTATGCCATTAAAGTGACAGTTCACCCCAAAAAATGAAATTTCAGTCATTTACTTACCCTCAGGTTGCTCAGCTGAAATAAAATGTAACAACATATAGGTAAGTAAATGACAGAATTTCCATTTTTTGGGGAACTATCTTTTTAATCTTTCACACTGCTTGTAAAATGCAGTTTCGAACTGCTGTTGATCAATGCAGAAGGATGAAGACTCACATATTGCAGGTGGGAACAATCCGCTCTTCAGGATGGCTGGACAAATTCATTCTCTTAAGGAAAGCTGGGAGTCGGAATTTGGATCCGCAGTGTTTTGGCACTTGACTAAAACCAGAGACAAGAGGAAGTTAGGTATGAATGGGAACACAAATGCATTCATTCTTATGCTCAGGATTATTTTCTAGCTACTGCTACAGACACTCTAAGGTTTCTCTTTAAGTATAAAATGTGATCAGGGATTCGAGACTGAATGCTCTACTAACAGAATCACACAAAACAACAGGTGTACATTTTCTGCTAGTATTCTAATTAGTTCATTGTTGTAATAAGACTTTTTCTTAATTATATCATCAGGTTGCATCCACCTTTTCTTTATTAAATTCCCTTAAAAGTATCGAATCAATCAGTCAATCAATCAATCAATAAAATTAAAGTGACCCACTCACCATTCAGCCTGGGATGAGGGCAGCGCCTGCATATTAGTGTTTTTCCCATCTTTCTCCTTTTCCTGCTCTCTCTCGTCCTCTTCCTCCTCTTGCTCTTCACAAATGTTGTCCCACAGTTGGCTGTTAACAAAAAGAGCCTCCTGCAAGCTGAGCCCTTGGCCCACACAGGTCACCTGGCGACAGAAGGGACAGCGAATGGTGCGCAGGCCGCTGCTGTGCTGCCCCATTGCCTCCAGACAGGGGGTGCAGAATGTGTGGTTGCAGTGGAGGGTTCTGGGAACGCGGTCGATGCGGGAGTAATGCAGGTAACAGACCCCACATTCCTGATCCTCCATGACTAAAAACTGAAAACTGTTTCGCGTAATCTGCAAAAACAAGAAAATAATATGCAACTTTCAAACTCATTCCATTCATATTCCAGTGTTGTTTGTTCGTTTTTGTAATGCCTTATTATTAGAAATGATGACAGAACTTTCAGATTTGTGTGAACTGTCCCTTTAAGCACAGAAAAGTGACATTTAAAATCTTGAAGCAGATGGCAAAGCCATCGCCAGATCGACCCCCACTGACTATTCATCTCATGCTGCAGACCACCTGTTAGTCCAGAATATAATATTAATTTAGTTTGACCTCTGACGCCTTTCTGAGTACCAATGCATTGCAGACAAAACAATACTGCAATGAATGACAAGATCTCTGGTTTCTGCTACCATGAGAACATCTACAAATTCAGTTTACCAATACAATATACAATTGATAGAATATTTCAGAACAAAGCATAATTTGACATAATGTTATATGTGTAGTTGGTTTTGTTGTCTTTTTAGTGATAGCCAAGTAAAAGATTATATGAGAACATCCTTAGTCAAAGTGTAACTTGACTTGTGTTGACAAACCATCTAAACAGTGTGTTCTATCTTCATCATAATAAACAGCACACTGCAAAATCACTCAACTAGTTTTAGTCTAAATCAGAATCAGTTTTGAAAGAAAGAAATCAAGAAATATACTTACAGAAGAATAACTCGTAAATCCAGTTCTCTGTATGGACTGCTGCAGATCTTTGTCAGGAGATGAGCTCTGATTGAGAATGACTGGTGTGTGAATGAGAGCAAGCTGCCTCTGTTGTCAGTGTGAATAACCGCCTCGTGTTTTAAAGCGGCTGTGGATTCGTGGGGGAGGTGATACATGTCTTTCTCCTCCCCTATTGCCAGACAAAGCAAATCTCACTAGTTCTTCAGAAATCTGTCTACATGCTATCATTGCAGAGAATCATTAAGATTTCCTGTGAGTTCAGAAATTCCATGTTTAAAGGAAATGCCAAGGAAAAACTTGCGAAGACATAAAGAAAACCCCTGAGGGAGTAATGTCTTCTGTAGCACATAAAGAAATGCAATGAATAAAATGAGATAATGTAATAATTATAATATCTGTAATCTGATCAAATGTGACCCTGGACCACAAAACCAGTCATAAGTAGCATGGGTATATTTGTAGCAATAGCCAACAATATGTATGGGTCAAAATTATAGATTTTTCTTTTATACCCAAAATCATTAGGATATTAATTAAAGATCATGTTACATGAAGATATACGGTAAATTTCTTATACAGCAAATATATCTTAATTTACTAAAAAAAAATTATTAATAAAATTCATTGCTAAGAACTTTTAAGGCAATTTTCTAAATATTTAGATTTTTTGCACTCTCAGACTCTCAGATTTTCCGATGGATTTATCTCAAATACTGTCATATTCGAACAAACCATAAATCAATGGAAAGATTATTAATTCAGCAGACCCTTATGATTGGTTTTGTGGTCCAGGGTCACATATGCCTTTCTAATTACAATTACATTCAATATGACTCCACCAAATAGTCTTCTGTATTTTGCTTATATACTAGTATCTATAGTTTCCAGTATAATAACCAAGAACTATTAACAAATATTCTCACAAAAACACCTAAAAAAACAGGGCTCGTCCGGGATTTGAACCCGGGACCTCTCGCACCCAAAGCGAGAATCATACCCCTAGACCAACGAGCCACCTGGAGGATAGACTGTATTCATGATATCTAAACATTCCTAAAACATTGACAATAATTTTTCACAAATATTTATGCATTTTAATTATAATGCTGCGTCGAAGTTATTCTGATTAACTAAATTATTCGTTGATATTAGACGCAAATATTGTTGTTAGTACTCTGCATAAGAATCTACACGCGTCAGTCAGGGACGTTGTCACTAATGCTACGTACTTATGCTGCCTTCACATGCTATCGGGAATTTCATATTTCCCATTTAGGAAGTAGTGATTACGAGCTTGTAATCAAGTGCTTTGATGTCGAAAAGAACAAAATATAGCATCGCACTGGTTGACTATCATAAACATTCACCGAGCTAACGTTACACATGCAGTTTGCTTACAATTTTGAAATTTCGGTCAAATACATGCGTATTTCAATGTTTGTACAACAAACAATATGCTTCGGATGTTCGTTCACATCTAGCATATAACTATACTAACGTTACTTTGGCGACAAGACAAAGCACTGGCACCGGGAAAAGGTTGTCCCCTTCACCGTGTTTAAAGATTATGACCCGTCCACCTCGGAATCTCTGGTATCAAAATTATTTCCGATTTCCCCAGTAGTAAATGCGACTTGAGAGGCGTTCGAGTATAATTTCCGATCATGAAACTCGTTTTTACGGTAATTCCGAAAGCACGAGAAGGTGGCATCAGTCATTTTCACAAGAAACACCGCTAGGGTAGACGACATTCTATTTTATTACTCTAAGTAGACAGACAATTAAAAAAATGGGCTCGTCCGGGATTTGAACCCGGGACCTCTCGCACCCGAAGCGAGAATCATACCCCTAGACCAACGAGCCTCGTGCAAAACATATTATGACCCGAGACAATACATACCTACATAGTCACAGTTGCTTACCATTAGTCAATTTTTTTTTTTTGCTATATTTAAGTTACGATATATCTACGCATATCAAATTTACTCTACTGAGCAGCATTAAAACAACAATTACCGATTCTTATGAGCCTCGCAAGACGCAAGAGCTGGTTGAGCTCTTCCCACATTTCAGAATGTAAGTTACACGACAAACTTAAAAGTACATTTTAAATGAACGTTACAGTAACATAATGGCAATTGTGTGTAAATATAAATTACAGGAAAATCCGCATACTTTGTATCCATATCTACTTATCTAACGTTAACTACTTAACGTTACCAAAAACATGCGTATTGTAAACACTCTTGTATTAATAAAGCTGAAGTTTATTATATTATTGTTTGCTGTAACCTAATCACCTTGGTATCCGTATGCAATAATCGGTGGGTGAACTAATATTTTGAAGCTCTCGCATTCTCTACTAAAGCTTACTCTGTTGATCCATCATAAGATGTCAACACACCTCATGGTCGAATAAATTACCCACAGTCCTTTGCGGACTGCTCTTCCTGTGCCCGTCAGGCAGTCAGCAAAAAGATCAGTTATGTTATATGTACATTACACCTTCGTGTAAAATAATCTTTTAAACCAAATGTATAAATACAACAAGTGCATAAAAACACATACAACAAATAAATATAGTTATTTTTGCTTCTGTGACAACTAAATACAGTCTGTTATATTCAATAAGTTTTACATTTAAAAAGCATTTAATTGCACTATCCCAAATTCTAAGCAAATTAATCAGGGTATGTTGAATACTATTAAATACAATATAAATACATTATTAAAATACCATAGACTGTATAAGAAAAATACATAGAAAAATAAATCCTTGAAAGGGACTTTGATAGTGTACAAACACGTCCAATGACAAGCCGTACTGTGAAGCACGTGACACCGCGGAAGCTCAGGCAGAGTGGCTGTTCTGTTCTCTTATGTTGTGATGTTCTTGGTTGTTTGCGTTCAACTGTTGTGTTTCTGTCACCTCTACAACCCCAGCTGACAAACATGATGTCAAGTGTCTCAGAAATTGTAAGTGAGGTTTGTATTTTAAAAAAATAAACTTAAACAAATTTATCTCGAGTTCAAAGATTGTAGTGCACATTCACTTTCTGTGCAAACACAGTAAAGTAAATGTACGTACTATTTCTTCACTCTTAGGCAATTGTTAACCAAGTTAGTTAACGTTAGTGATTTATTAGTAACAAACCAAAAAAAAAAAAAAAAAAAAACGTAAGACCTGGTGTGAAAAAATAACAAAAATCAATTTTCAACCTAATTATATCACATTGTATTCAGTTTCTAATAATAGCTCAGCACTCAATACCTCGTTATTATTAGAACACCACCGACTCATTCTATTTCTGTTAATATATTTTACCAATTAAATACATTTATGGCTGATTCTGAAGTCTCAGTAAGTCAGAAATCAACTTGAAATATAAACTCAATGATATCAGTGCACACCAATGGAATTTGTTATAGTTGTCTCCTTTGAAACTAATCTCTATGCAGACACATTTTTTTGTCAGAATGCTTACACCCATCATGTCTGATCATGTTTTTTTTTTTCTCAGGCATGCTGTACTGATCTTTTGTAATTAAGTATGTACACAGAAGATCACTGAGAAATGATGGAGGAATTTCTGAGCATGCTCCGTGATCATGATGTCAGGTACATGGCAGAATTCAAATTCTGAGCAATCCACATATTCACTTGTGTTATTGCATTTGCATACAGCATCCACTATTTGCTCTACTTGGGTTTACACTTTCCCCCTGCCGTTCATCTCCTCAGTTCTGTCCTGTCATCCTTCTAGCTGGAATTACAGGATCTGATGCGGCAGATTGACATCGCGGTGGGGCACATGCAGCATGAATGGGAGGCAGAGCTTCGAACCATGGAGCTGCGTCTGCAGAATACGTAGGAGGAACTCCAGTCAGCCAGAGCTCTGCTCGACAAGAGGAGCTCAGAGGTGGTGTATTGTCTCTTGTTCATCGCCCCTGGCAGACCCTTAGGGAGAGGGAGGTGATGATGTCCTTGCTGAAGCTCCAGAGGGGTGGTTTCCAAATGCTGAAATTGTTAGTGGAAAAGGGGTTGCAGCAGGTGAACTGCATAGACTACTAGAGTAGACTAGACTGAATGCTTCTGTGTGAGCATTGTTATGAGCATGAGCTATGTGACATATTAGATAGGAGAGGACTATTGTTGGTAAAGCTACATTGATTATTTTGATTGACTGCTATGTCAGTATTTCTTGCATAGGATTCTGTGATGACATATCAAGATCTTGACACTATTACCATAATACAGTAGTCAACATTTAAAGCGGATCGAAAATGTTCAAATGTTGACCCAGTGTATATCATTTAGGTATTGTTTTCATTTTGTTAGATCAGCCAGACATGACACGTATCAGAATAACTGACTGAATATTAGATAAAAATGCAGACAATTACATGCTTTTAATGTTGTCTTAAATTAACATAATATAATATTAAATTGGCAAATTCTGTATCACATTAAATTGTTAAAAGAATATTAATGTTATTAATAGTTAATTACTTAATGGGTCTACAATGTAAATGTAATTATTCCAGAAGTCTGATATCATGTTGAAAATATGCGCTTCACCATCTAATTACAAAAATGTCAATCTGAAACGAACATGATGACATAAAATAAATAGAAAATAACTATCAAGAAACATTATGATTATATATATATTCATTTTTAAAGGTATTATTTTCTTTATGTTCATTATGTTACACTAAGTAGACATGAAATATCAGTATAACTGACTATAAATGCATTAGATTAAAATGTAGATACAAATAATGTTGCCTTAAATTGTATGATATTATATAAATTCAGTAATGTTATATCTCATATCATTATAATGTAATTACTGCATGGGTTTCAAAAGTCTGATATCATGTTGAAAATTCATGTGTTAATATTAAATTTTAAAATTGAAAAAAACAATTTGATAAAAATAAACATTATTTAAAAAAAAATGGGATATTCCAAATACTTTAAAATTGTTAATATAAAATTGTTACATTTGTCTTTGCACTAAAATTATAAAGCTGATAATATGATTGTTATGAAAAAAAAAAACAGGAAAAAAAACCCATTTAATTCAGGAAAAAAATTAAAAATATTTTGACAAGTGATCTCAGACTTTTGGATCACTATATGTGATATATGCATCTTGACCGCATCATGCATACATAAATCATATAAGTCATTGTCTATGTTATAAGGAGATTGCATTCCACTAGGTGTCATGCTTGAGTTACTTTTCACACTAGCTCTGAGAAGCATGGTCTTATGTTCTACAGATCCGAGTGCTGGGGAAACAACTAGACGAGATGCAAGCAGGAAAACAAGAGCTGATCGTGAAGTATGAAGAACAGCTGGACCATGTAAAAGATGAAGTACCATTAGCTTGTATTATTATAATATATAATAATAATATATATTTAGCAGCAGTGCTGTATATTTTATTGTTATATTCACAGTATTTCTCAAAGACACTGTATGATGTGATTTTGTTCTTTGTCATGTGCTTATCACCACAACTTTTTTTTTATTTAGCAGTATAGTTAACGACTGACTCCTCTCAACAGTTGTCTAAATTGAAACACAGCTATGAAAAGCTGCAGCGTAAGCATCTGAAAGAGGCAGGAGAAGGAGATCTGAGCAGAGAGGACAGGACTGAACTGTCCTGCCCCAAAAACAAGTTAGTGATACAGAGACTGGCTAACATTAAAGTTGACTTCATTTTTGTTTATTTAGCATTAAAGTTCGTTGAACATTTATTTTGTGAATGCAGGAGTTTCGTTAGCATTCAGCAGATTGGGAACAGCAAAGACTCATCCAGGTGACCCTCTCTCTCTTTTCTGTGGAACAGTGTATTTTATGGTTTTTATGGTTCATATAGTATGACAAAGGACTCAAATATAAGGAGCACAAATCAAGGAGTTACATTTTATTCGGAGGCCCTAATTGAGCTAAATATTCAGCAGATATTTATATAGCCAAAATGTACAATGAAATGCTGAAAGCTTGTCAGAATTCAAAAGTTTGATGAATTGTATTACTTTGAAAACTGTATATAATTATGAATTATGAGTCTTTCAGTAACATTTTAGTAACATTTTAGAAAAATGCAATACTGTAATGATTGAGAAATGTACAAATAAATCAAAACTAAAAAAACTGATGGATTTTATATTTGATACATTTAAAAAAAAAAAATTATGTATGGATAATCAAATAAACTTGCTTCAGGCCATTAAGTGTTTATACTGAAATGGTACTAACAATTTAAATATGATCATTATGTTAAAATTAAAGGGGGGGTGAAATGCTATTTCATGCATACTGAGTTTTTTACACTGTTAAAGAGTTGGATTCCCATGCTAAACATGGACAAAGTTTCAAAAATTAAGTTGTACATTTGAAGGAGTATTTCTGTTCCCAAAATACTCCTTCCGGTTTGTCACAAGTTTCGGAAAGTTTTTTTCGAGTATGGCTCTGTGTGATGTTAGATGGAGCGGAATTTCCTTATATGGGTCCTAAGGGTGCGTCTGCCGGAAGAGCGCGCGCTCCCATATAGCAGAGCACTGAGAGGCTGAGCACAGACAATCACTGATCAGAGCGGGAGCGTCGCGAAATGTCACAAAAGGAGTGTGTTTTTGGTTGCCAGGGCAAGACAACCCTGCACAGATTACCAAAGAAAAAACAGCATTAAGGGACCAGTGGATGGAGTTTATTTTTACAGAGCATCAACGGAGTTGTGCAAGTGTTTGTTCCCTGCATTTCGAAAATGCTTGTTTTACAAACAAGGCCCAGTTTGATGACGGATTTGCGTATCGTTTATTTCTTAAGGATGATGCAATCCCAACCAAAAGGGGTCACGATGGTGTGTTGGAACCACAGGCGGTGAGTAAAACTGCTTAAAATATCTCTGCCTCCTTGTTAGTGCGTCTGCCTCCCATCGGAGACCCGGGTTCGAGCCCCGCTCGGAGCGAGTCGTTGCTGCTGCTGCTCTCATTCAGTTTCAGCCGCGGAATCTGATTCTGGATCATAAATATACACTGAATCTGACTGCTAGCCATGGTTTGTTTTGGATGATGTTGTTTCCCTCACGGTCACAGCTTCCAAACGTTCTCAACGCAAAAGCTTACTCGTGCTCGTGATTCTTTAGCTCCGCCCACACGTCACGCCTCCAGCCGGTCGTGTTTTTCCGGGAAAAATCAGTACAGACTATCTTTCTCTTATGAATATAATAAAACTAAAGACTTTTTGGAGTTATGAAGGATGCAGTACTACTCTATAGGTACTCAAGATTAACAGGATATTGAGTGAAAATTAGCATTTCACCCCCCCCCCTTTAAAGGTTTCACATCAATAAGGATGTTTTAAAAAAATGTACTAATAGATCATGTGCATCAGTTTGTTCTGCAAAGTTTTGGTCATGTTGATAATTTCTGAGCTTTAAATATTTTGTGTATCAGATATGATGCTGAAGACTTTGTATGGTTAATAGGGTTTTATTTCAGGACTGATAACTGAATTAAGCGTGACATTTAAAAAAACTGTGGTTAAAGTAACTCATACATAGCTATGAGCTCATAACTGTTTTTTCAAGTTTTTTTAATTTTTTATATTAATATGTGATAAATGTCTCAGGGTGTAGGTCAGACACAGGAGCAGGGGGAACTGCAGTGGCTGCGCTCTCAGCTGCAGAGGGCTCAGGACAGCCTACAGACACAAGAACTGGAACTGGAGAGACTTCGGCTGCTTCAGGATGAGCTGGGAGAGTCCCTCAGGGAACAGCAGAATAGTAGAGGTGGACTTTAGAACATAGTGCAGAGTGTGGTGTTTAGAACACAGAGAGCACAGTGTGGTGTGGCATGAGAAACAAAAGGAAGAGGAGGTACATGCTACCTGGGGAGATCCCACCTGAGAGCTTAAAGGGTTAGTTCACCCAAAAATGACATTTCTGTCATTATTTCTTAATTTTTATGTTGTCACAAAACCAATCTTTTGTTCATTTTCAGAACACAAATGAAAATACTTTTAAATATTCACCCATCATTTTTGAGTGAGAGTCCATGAAACCAAAAATGTAAAACTTCAAAAAGTACATAAAGGCTTTGTAAAAGTGATCCATATGAATCAAGAAGTTCAGTCTTCTTAAGAGATATGTTCACCTTATGTACGTAATATATATTTAATTAAGTTGATCTATGCACATATATAGAACAAAGGAACATGCTTCCTTGATGCACAAGAACTAATGTTTACCATATTTCAATTAGAGATCGACCGATATGGGTTTTTCTATAGCCGATGCCGATGTTTAGAGGTCAGGGTCAGCCGATGGCCGATATGTGCTGCCGATTTTTAGGGCCGATATCTTGGAGTTTTCCTCTTGATTTGCATGCAAAAATGTCACACTAATTGTCTAAAGTCAATCATTTACATAAAAGTTTTAGAGCATTTACATTTATCAAGTAGAATTTTTTAAGTTTGTTGGAACATAAATGTAAACTTAAATATACATTTAAATAAATAAAATTTTAGAAATAAAAATCAATTAAACTGAAAAATATAAAAAAATTAATATTTAAAAAATAAATAGGCTAACAGTAGTGCTGCAAACACACTAGCAACCAGCAACATTTGTGTTTGGTATAAATGACACAGAACATCTAAAGTTCATTCTAATTTCAAACTTACATCGCAGTCTGTTCATTATTAAAATAAAGTCCAGTCGACCAAACATTTAAAAGGTTACACTGGTCAGTTAAAATACACGTATACCGGTCCTCTCTGGTGTTATGCCAAGGACGTTTTTGCTCATGTGAAGAGGATGATTTGTTCCGTCTAGTTTACACACACACACACACACACACACACACACATATATATATATATATATATATATATATATATATATATATATATATATATATATATTATAGTTTAACATTCAGATACATTGCGAATATGGAAACATTTGGATATGTGCAGAACGAGACGTGAGCAATAACCTCCAAATACGTCTCGTCAAACCCGTGCTCGCTCATCCTCGTATGGTTCGGATAATTTTTTGGATCAGCAAAAAAAAAAAAAAAAAAAAGGCCAAGACAAATAAAAATACGTTTTGTCTTTTTTTTTATTAACATTAAATTATTAAATTAAAATATATGAAATCAACTTAGTGCACATGGCATAATATCTTCTTTTCAACATAATACCCCGACTTCTAATCTCTCAGTCTGCTGTGATGAAGTGAGCAGTTATCGTCACATAGCTCTCAATCCCCTGAGCGCAACAGGGGATGCTCGGGATAGTTCATCCACGTGCCTTACTTTAAATCGGCGTTACTAAACACAGATATCGGCCAATGCCGATATATAAAAAAATGACAAATATCGGCCCGATATATCGGCCGAGCGATATATCGGTCGACCTCTAATTTCAATGTTTATATGCATGTTCATATGCTGTTCAATGTTTACAGAAAAGCCTAAAGTAAATCTTTTCATCAATTAAAGCAATCATGTTTCTTTTGAGGACTTGGATTAAACTGCTCAATACATATTGATTACTTATCCATGTCTTTATGAATCTAATAAATGTAATAATTACTCATGAATCAGGTTGATACAGGTGCACAGTTTCCAGTTACCAGTCCATTGAAGGGAAATGCTATTACTGGGTAATTTTCAGAGCCGGACAGTAATGGAGTACATTTACTTGAGAACAGTACTTAAGTACAATTTTGAGGGATCTGTACTTTACTCGAGTATCATTTTTGGGGAGTACTCATGACTTTACTCAAGTACATTTGAGAGGCAAATATTGTACTCTTTACTCTGCTACATTTCTATCCATAACCATAATCTTTCTGTACATAAATGTAAGCACTGTGGCAGTAGTAATGCAATATTTAGAAAATGTACTCTTGATACTCATGTACTTTTAAAAACAAGTACTCCAGTACTTTTACTTAAGTAGACATCTGACTGCAGTACTTTTACTTGAACTTGAGTAAAATTTAGCAAGGGGTATTTGTACTTTTACTCAAGTAATGAAGCTGTGTACTCTGTCCGCCTCTGGTAATCTTACATTTTGGGTTTTTCTCACACAAAATATACCTTCAGACTTCAGTTATACAAGAAATATAGTTCAAAAGTTGTATTGATTGCTTTTTTGTTTTTTGTAATTTTGGCTTTTCATTTTATTTTAAGAATATAAATATTCCAACATGACTTTAAGGCAGCATTAGATGCTGGTTTAATAGCTGCAGCATTATTAGTTGAGCAAAGCACTAAATGCTATTTTATATCAAATAATTGAATAATGGTAACACTATTCTCTGCAGGTTTTGAGGAGCTGAAGGCCACACTGGATGCTCAGGATCAGATTGTACATAGTACAGGAATCCAGCAGCAGAATTATGATGGAAAGTGACCCGACTTAACCAAATTCTGCAAGCAAAAGAAGTCATTAGGTATATTTTCATCTGCCTTTTCTAAATCTCAATGTATGATTTATCATTTGACTACAGTCCAAAAGTAACTTGCTTGGTACCAATGTCAGTATGCAACCATGCTTAACAA
The DNA here is from genome assembly GCF_023724105.1 of Carassius gibelio. Classification (NCBI taxonomy): domain Eukaryota; kingdom Metazoa; phylum Chordata; class Actinopteri; order Cypriniformes; family Cyprinidae; genus Carassius; species Carassius gibelio. Next base: position 14,969,304 of record NC_068401.1, on the reverse strand, counting down.
ATCACTTATCTCTTTGTATAGGTCTCTAGAGGAATGTTTAGCATCACATGGTTTGTCTCCACACTTGGCTTCCCTTAGACAAGATCTGGAGAAAGTCACAGCCAAGTTGAACAGTTCGCAGACGTGTGAGAATCACCTGAAAGCTGAGGTCATCAGACTTCGAGAGAAGTGAGATGTTTTTGAAATGTCTCTTCATGACAATATACAGCAGCAGCAACTAATAATAGAAAGCTTATTCAGCAATATTAACCTTGAACTCTATTTTGTTTTGTCAGGTTTGAGAGCATGAGAAAGCATAAAGCAGAGATGAGCAGATGAGAAAATGAATGGAAACAGATGGAGGAGGAACACGTTCTCTGTACAGCTGAAATCAAACGTGTACGCACAATAAGCAATATGCTTTTTACAGTTTGATGTTTAATGTATTATCAGAGCGAAATGAGATTGACAATGAGAGTTATTAGATTTATAAATACTGTATGTACAAATTACTGATGACCATATGGGGTCAAATTGAACTCTTTAAACTCCATAACTCCACAGTGAAGTGCAGAGCTTGAAAGGGCCGAACAGACTCATTGTGGGGAATTGGAGGGAATGAGGATGGAGGTGTCTCAGTTAACCAGCGAACTTCATCAGCATGACATCACCATTGCCATGCTCACTGGCTCCGCCTCCAGTATTGAGCGACAGTTATGGACAGAAGTGGAGCGAGCAGAGCGGGGGGCATCAAAACTCAAGGTTCAACCTGTCCAGATTAGTATCACCTGCTATTTATTCCCCAAAAGTGCTGGTTTATTATATCATAAATAAACTGAATGTTGGTTTTTGTAGGTGACACAGGTCCAGCTTGAAACTCTACAGCTTGAGAATCAGCATCTTCGTCTTCTTCAGAGAGTCGAGTCATTCTTTTGCTCTGTAACCCTTAATTTACTTTAACCTGTTAAATGTCACCCCGTCCCGTATACGGGACGCCTACGTTGACTATACTATATTACAATCAAATCTAATCTAATCTTGACAAACTATATATCGTTGGAAAGGTCTAAGACTCCCAAATATATATTTTACCAATATTTTTTGTTAAAAAATATGTAGGAAAAGTAATAGATGAATTTATGACAAGAGTGCACCCTCAGAAATCTACATTACAAAAGGAGCTTTTACCTTTGTTTAAAAAAAAGACTTCCTCGTTGCCTTTTTCCCTATCACTTTTTAGAAATCATCAGAAGTTATATATCACTTGAAAACATAAAATCTCAAAATTCATCCTTCAAAACCCATTTTAAAATCAGACATTGCATTACCATGTAAATGGTACATCAAAATCATGTTACAAAATGTTTTCAGTCATGAATTATAAAAATGTAGGTTTGTATCATGCACATTCAAGTCTATCTTCAAAAACGTGAGTGACAGTTAAATGTGTAAATTTTAATAATGTTCAGTGCATCTGCATTAACATCATTTGAACAATTATTGGTCCCTCTGTTTGTAACAGCAGTGGTTCTCAATATTTTTAACTAAAAGGCCTCCTTCTGTCCAGTATTCAAAGGCCTCATGATTTCTGCTAGTATAATGAATATACTGTGTGTTTTCAAAGAGCTTGTTTCATGAACAGATCTGATCATGTCAATAAATTAAATTAATGAACCAGAACAAGAACTGAATGTTATTTAATAGAAATAAAGAATTTATTTTAAGACTTTTTAATCATGCTGGGGCCCTTGAAGGTTTGCTGAGGCCCCCTGGCTGTTTTAGGCGGCTGAGTTTATGAGTGATGAGATGCTTTAAAACTTGGACTAAGTACTTTGTAGACAATAGTGTCTGACTGTGTTTTTGAATCAGTTGCGTGATTGTGTATTTTAACCTTTAACAATGCTTGCCTCGTAGACTTACTATAAACATGGTTTTTGTTACTTTTTGCAAACTGAGAGATGAAGTTATGATGCAAGGAAGATTATTTGTTTCCATACTTGAATTTTACAAGCTTCATCATGGCTCATTACATTTTCTCTTTGTTTGTATGTCAGAAGGGTGATCGAGAACTGGCAAGTCTTAGATAGAGACAGTTACGTGTCATCCCTGAACAGTTTGGAGGAGGAGAACAAGCATCTGAGACAGGAAATTACAGAGCTGCGAGTTTGCATGGAGAGAGAGCGTTACTACAAAATCAGAACAAGAACGCTCAGAACAGGTACATGTTTTCACTCATCTTAACACATACTGTGGCAATTTAGGATAAACAGAAAAGTTTCTTCTATGATTTTTCATTATTTGACGAACACTGCTTTATTATGCAGACGTGTGATATTGACCCTGTGAACTCTTTGTACAAAAATGCAGCTTTCCTTGCTTCATTTGATAGCAATAAGTGACATGAACTCATGTTCAGTAGTGTTAAACATTTAGGATCAGTATTTTGATGCACTTTGGCTGGATTCATTTGATCAAAAATACAGTAAAACAGTAACACTGTGAAAAATTATTACTGTTAAAGGGCTGTTTTCTTTTTAATATATTCTAAAATGTAATTTATTCCTGTAATGGCAAAGCTATATTTTTAGCATCCTTTATTTTAGTCTTCAGTGTCGCATGATCCTTAATAAATCAATGTAACATGCAGATAAAGAAATGTTTTTTTTTTATTATCAATGCTAAAAATGGTTGTGCTGCTTCCCCTCAGAATTCTATGATCAATAGAAAGCTGAACAGCATTTATTTAAAATAAAAAAACACAAAACATTTATGTTACAAACATTATATAAATGACTTTTCTGTTGCTTTTGATCAATTTAATGCAAAATGTAAAATGCGTAATGCAAGAACAAAGTCACTTTACACAACATTTTGAATGGTAGTGTACTGTATGTAAGTGCATTATGTTGTTGTGTTTGTTATGTGATGTCATAGATCTGATGAGGATCTACAGCGCAGACACTGGGAGGTGCTGCAGGCCATGGAGACTATGAGGATCAAATACAGATGCTTCTCAAACAGCTTGAGGATCTGTCACGAACTGGCCAATCACAAGAGAGCAGGATGGCAGGTTCCCCGGCCCACTCTTCTGCATCGTCTGCCTCATCTTCATCTTCAAGCTGTAAAGCCCACAGAATGGCAGCTCTTCTCAGCGCGGTGGTTAATGGAGAGGAAGCTCAAGCTTCCAGCTCAGTAGACAACTTTCTGCCTTTGGTCAGTAATAGAGATATGGGTCAGTGACATGATGTCTCCATCTGTTCATTTCAAAAAGATGTCTGTCTAAGTATCACAATGAAGAAAAAAAACACACAAGTTACTTGTCAAACTTTTTATTTTATTTGTTAGGAAACAAGCATGAATACAACGTTTATTTATAAGACTTTGGGACATGCTTTAAACAATATTTTTTCAATATTTTGTGGACACTGTTACTTGCCATTAACCCATATACACAATATACTCCAGATGGGCCCCAAGAATGGGAATACTATACTATACTATTTTTTTATTTATTTTTTTGACACACTGCTTTTATAAGAATGCTTGCCCACGGTAGCATTTGCACAACAGCCTTAATGGTCGTTTCCTCCCTCTTCCTCCAGGACTCCACTGGATCTCCAAATAGCTCAGTGACTACACGGTTTGTGGAGGAGGAAACGCTAAGGTCTCAAAAGCTGCTTCAGAGACTGGACGCCCACATTCAGACCATGAAGCAGGAAAACGCCAGCACCGTCTCCGAATACCTGGGCAAGGACTGCAGCCCCCAAATAGCCACTGAGGGCCTTGATCTGAACTTGCAGAGATATGTACAGGTGATGATCTTTCTCTATGGCCATTTCTATTTGAGAAGAAGAATGTCTTCTGGCAGCTAGTCGGGATTCATAGAAGCTGCAACATGACTGGAAACGATCAGTGCAGCAAAAATGACACCAAAGCAGTGCCAAAAACTTTTGTCCCAAAAGTGCTGAATACCTCTATGATTATGTCACCAATGAAGAAAAGACCACATATACACTCCCTATTCCCTTGACCTTTGACCTTGACCTTTGACCTTTCATATGGCCTCTTGCGTCCACCACCATTATCTTTTTGAGCACTTGAGACATCCATACTGCTTTGCTGTGCCTTTTTGAAATTTTCCTTTCTTATGCAATCAATATTTATGTACAGTGTAACCTAACATATATATAAAAAAACATATTTTTTGTAAACCTACTGATATGATTGTGTTGTAAGGGTTGAATTAAAAGAGCTCGAGTTTGTGTGAATGGTTTAATTTCCTCGACACTTTGTGCTTTGGGGAAAAGGCTGTTTGGACATGTGATGGAATCAGATACATTCTCTGGGGTCGTGTTCCACAGCGGAGATGTAAAGTTGACGTCAAACACACAAGCTTTCTCTCAAGTCTCCACCTATGTTTAGTGGCCTATCATAGCTTTCTTTAATGATTCAGTACAGTTTCACCCCAAGAATGCACAGATTGTGCCAGGACTGACCGTTTACAGCACACACTCACAAACACATACTACAGCAACGCACACGTTCAACATGAGAAACTGATGGAATGTTAATGTCATCCATGTGGGATCCTGCACATGGAAATAGCCAAAGGCTGTTATTGAGCACAGACTCATATATTACCAACGGAGTGATACTGAGTGGGAGACATGTGCTCCCTCGCTTTGAGAAATGGAGGGAATAGGAATATCCTAAATCTAATTTGTTTTGGAATGTGTCTCTTTTTTTTTCTCTCTCACTCCTTCTTCCCTTCCTCAGATTAGCAAGTGCTGGAAATATGTTTTGCCGGGCTCCGGTCCAGCGGTTTTGCGATCAAAATTCCGTAACCCTGGATACTAGGCCTGCAAAGCTCAACAAACAGCACTGAGGAATTTGGCAATGTGGACGTTTACTCTTTCGCTTGCGGAGGAAAAGCATTTTTGATTGCAAGGATCTTATGAATCTTGGGGCCCTGGACTAAGTCAAGGGCAAACTGACAGATTAATCAACACTCAACTTGCTTAATGGTTGAACTGTGGCCAAGAATGCACCTGATAATTTTGTTTTGAACAGTTAAAACTGTTGCTTTAAAAGGTCATAACTTTCCGAATGTAATTCTTTTGTGCTGAATGGACTTCTTGTAAGATGGAAATCAGTCATAAAGCTCTTGAAAGTCTCGCTTCAAACATAAAGGCATAGTTCAAACCAAAATGTTAACTTTTATCCTTTACTCATTTACACTTCATTTAGCTTCATGTTCTTCTAATTCTGTAAATAATAATTATTTTCTGTGGAATACACACGTATAAATATATTAAAAATCTCTATTTTTTTCCCTCCATACAGTGAAAGTCAATGGCGTTCAATGTTGTTTGGACCCTGAACGTTCTGCAGGTTTTGAACGACATGACGGTGAGTAAATGATAAATTACCTTTACAAACCAATAGAGGGCGCAATCATTATTCCCAGTGGATTTACTGTATTAACTCACTCGGAATTTCTTCTTGTTCTGTACATTTGAAATTAATATATATATTTATATATTAAAAACAATTCGATAAAATGGTAACACAATCACTTGTTATAAAATTAATCTCTTTCGTTCTTTACCACGAGACCGTAATAGTGGCTTTGATTCAATGTGAAGTGGATGTTTCGGTTATAATTCATGGCACCAGGTGACTTGTGCTTCTATCCACTACTTTAAATAACATGAACACTAACAATTTCCATTGACCACTTCCAAAATGACACAGTCTCACAGCAAACACTCACACAGACACTGGCTCGAGGTAAACAAGCATCCACAGTGCAAACCACACATTAACGTCTCAAATGGCATTTTAAAGTGTGAAATAGTTTTGTTTTTAACATTAACATTTAATTTGAGTAATTGTAGTTTTGTTAGAACATGAGGTTATGTTGTGTTAAAGGCATAGTTCACCCAAAAATAAAGGTTTCATTTCTTCTACGTAACACCGAAGAAGATACTTTGGTGAAAGTTCTGTCTTTTTTTCCCAGAAGGAAGGAAACATTTATTTTCTCAGGAGAAATACATACAGCTTTGGAACGACATGAAAGTAAATCGATTTTGGCTGAGCTGCATCATACTGCACCAACCATTATTAATCGTGTTTGTGAAGAGCAGTGTGTATGAAACGATGCTCTGTGGAGCAGTGCCTTGAATGTTCCAACCAATTGCATGTCCCACTAAGCTATGAGATCAGTTGAAGTCATGTGGCCTCACAGGCAGAAGTATCGCAAACATGACTTGACCCTCAGCAAGAAAATTTTCCACTACATAGCTTCCCATTGACAAACATGCGCAAATGTGAGGTGTAACCATAGGCTTGTGAAACTGCAGAGGTGAAGTCATGGCTGGCCTTTAAAATGCACACAGCTTAATGCCAGAGAAGCATTAGTTATGGTAAAAGAACTGCAGCCAAAGCAAATAGACAAACATCACTGATCAGGAGCTTGCAGCATCTCCATTTCAAGTGCTTAGAACTGTGACGTCTTTATCTCATGCCTGTGAATGCAGCTCGCTTGCATATTTGAGCTTCTAATGTGACTCTAGCAGGTGTGTGTGTGTGTGTGTGTGTGTGTGTGTGTGTTTTATCTTTACACATACATCACATTCCGTACATTTAGTTTAATAAATAGCTTCCAATAAAGAATGAAAATCCATTTCTGTCTGCACAGGAATTGGGGCTGCATTGTTACTTCAGACATGAAAAGGATCACAGCAACTTGATAGTACTGACTGAGTTCAGTAACACCATGTATTGTGAGCTGTTTTGTACAGCTAATAAAATAGGATGACCATACATCCTCTTTTTCCTGAACATGTCCTGGCTAGGATTTCTAAATAGTTTGTGCCTTTGGCTTTGTTTTCCTATTGTTTTCCTTACTTGCTAATAACGGTAGTGACTTCTGCCAATTAGTTTGGCTGATATCATGCAGACTGTCACGGTTTCGGGTGCCTCACTGGCTCTCCCTGCTGTCTGTTGTCCCGTCACTTTGGTCAGATCGTGACCTGGGCATTCAGTGCTGATCTTCTTGCAGCAGGGGTCACCTGTCACTCATTCCCTTCTTCCTTCATAACCTCTGCTTTCTTGTCCTTCCTTGTGAGTAGTTTGTTTGGTGTGTTCACATAGTTATCAGTGCTTTTATTCAAGCACTTCCCATGTTTCACTGTACCTCCTAGTGAGGAGAGACGCCCGCTAGTTGGTCGCCTGTTCTGTGCAAACAGTGGGTCTGGGACAGTTTTCACAGCCCGTGAGGTCTGCATTACTCTGCCAGCTGGCTCTCGAGTCCCCATGGACTAGTTCGCTGTTTTTGACTGTAGCAAGTCTGCACTGTAAACAAGTAATTATTATTTACTTAGGCCCACAGATTGCGTTAAGTGTTACTTGAATAACTTTTTTAGCTGGCTTAGCCTTTACTGAACTAGTTTTGTAGTCCATTCAGCTAAAAAGTTTTAACTGGTTGAACGTTTAGAAAGCTACAGCAAATATTGCCAGTTAAAATTTGCCCATTCACTCCATGTGTTTCATATGTTACCTTAACTAAGATTTATTATTTGGGCATCGAAAGAAAGAATAAATTTTAACAAAAATACATACTAGCCTTTATTCAATAAAAATTTGCATTTATAACATTTGTCATACAGAATAAACATACATGCTTAAATGGAGGAAATGGAAACTTGCTGTTAATTCACTTACTCTCAGGCCATCCAAGATGTAGGTGACTTTTGTTCAGTAGAAAAGTAAAGATTTTTTTTTTTTTTTTTTTTTGGTGAAACCATTGACAGACAAGACCAGATTAATACCAGTGGCTTCTGATAATACATTGAGGTCTTATGAAGTGGAACAATCAGTTTGTGTAAAAAACAGAAGATTATTTACAACATTATTATATTTTATCTACAGCCTGGGCAAACAGTTCTCTGCATTCTCAGGTCTTTTCAGGTCATTTAAAAATCCCACCCAGCACATGTCTGGGAAAAAGGGGACGTATGGTCCCCCTAAATGAATGAAGTTGTTACAGTCCATTATGGTGTGTGCTTAAGCTTGTATATTTGTCTATGGGGTATGTTGTGCCTTGAGTGGGCAGTCATTTTTAGCCATCTGAGTGTGCTCTTATAGACACATTGACTGATAACCTTTGACCTTTACCCATAATTCTCTTTTCCTTATATGCTATCTGCTTCTGCTATATTTCATTCAAAGAGATCCATATAGAAAAAAATGAATTAATAAATAATAATAATAATTGCATTAAAAAGTACATTCATGCATGAAGTACATGGATAGAAATAGGCCTAAATTAATAAATACAATAAGGAAATATAATACAAATGAATAGTTTAAATGTAAAAGAATGTTTGCATTCTTATAAAAGTTATGTAAATTTGAGTGCTTTTTATTATTATAATTTTTTACAATAAAGATGTGCATGTATGCTTAAAACATGTCTGTTTTATTGCTGTCCTTTTTTTATCATGCCAACAAAGACCTTAGATTCTGATCAAATCTGTAATACTTCCTAATCCGGGAGAGATAACATTTTATTACAGTATATTCATTTATAACTTCCGCAACTGTTATACTTGAATTTGCTTTTACAAAATAATAATTTTTAAATATCATAACATGAATGATTATATGGCGTTTTGAAGTTGTAAGAAACCATTGACGTATCACAGAATTAAAATGTTCTTTATTTTAGAGTATATTTTGTTATTTTTATACTTCCTTTGCTATTTAATATTTCATACACTAAAGGGTTTATCCATTCAAAAAAAAAGCAAACAAGGATTAATAAAGCGGCTTTATTCTATTCATGCACATATATTTCAGGAGGAAGTGCACTACCAAAGAGTCAAATGAAACCAAACAATTTCACTTATGAAAGACTATAATCTCTATTCGTTGTTTGCTTTTGTTCTTGGAAATAACCTTCCAAGTACAACAATTGCTAGCAAAAGGAAAATTCTTTCTTCCTTTTACACTTCAGGAAGCATCTGTTGCTTTTGAAACCCTTTGCATAAAGCCACTCTTAGATAGCTTGCATTCCTTGACGAGATAAGAGGAGTAAGAGACACTTTCCCACGATTGCTGTTGGTGACCGTACAACGCTTACGCCTTTATCTCACATTCCAGAGCCTGGCAAAACCTCCGGGGCGCAGCGTGCCTCACTTCCAGCCCACAGTTTGTGTGTTTATGTACATGATTGTGCATGGAGGAGCTCATTGTCCATATCTGAACGGGGAATAAGGGCCTGGCTGGCAAGAGCTCACATCAGACCACTCCAGACGCCCTCAGGATTCTCTAAATGTCTCACAGACAGATGTGGGGTGGGTTTATCAGCATGATTCAGTGTGTGAGGAACAATGCCAGAGATCCTCCACACAAATAGCTTGCTTATGAGCACCTCCATTCAAACATTCATTTGCCATGGTCAGTTCATCCTAGACTAGTATCCTTTGCCCTGAATATAGCAATATATTCCTTATCAGTTTGTCCATGGGGAAGTTATTCAGCACTGACTCCTCACCCTTATCTGGGTTCAGCGTGTAACAGAGATTGTAAATCTCTTCTATTACACATTTCACAAAGCAGTCAATGGACAAAACCATCCATCAGCCATTTTAGCCACATTTAAAACATGCCTATTTAGCAGTGGAAACAGGCCATGGCTTGTGTATCTGAATTGCAGTGTATGAGGAAGGAAGAAACTTGGTTATTTTGACGCCTTCGCATAATGATCATGGCAATGACATTTGTATGTGGGACCAGGGGAATCATGCAACTTTGCTTTATTTATTTATTTGAACGTCTGTTCATTTAAAATATAAGGGGCCATGTATTCAGTTTGTGATTTAATATATTTGTATTAAGTATTAAACTCGTAATACATTTCTAATCGAACTTGGCCGAACAAAAATTTGGTTTCACATAAAGCTGACAGTTAAATTGATATTTTATTAATCTAATTAATACTAAAACTCATGAGCTTTGAGTTTCTAAATTCATCATGTTTTAAATGTTTGGATGCTGTCCCTGAACTACCAATATTAATATTAATATTATTATGCATGACATTTCTGTGTGGGACCTTAGGTAAACTTAAACTTAAACTTAAAAACCACCACAAATCAGTAGCAGAACAATCCAGAAAATACCATTTCTATTAACTCCGAGATAAGTATAAGGCAGGATATTTTCTGTCCTACATTCTGTTTTTAGGTGGGACTGTGATGGAGGCTCACCATAAGCCTGTCATTGTGGCTGGCCGTAACCTCTGTTATGTAAAACTGTATTGTGTCACAGCCTCTTTGAGTTTTAATGAGGGCAGCCAGTTGGAAACTGGTCATAATTAGATTTGGTTACCCTGTGAGGGCAGCATTCAATCCCTGCTTTGCCCATCTCTGAGCCATACAGCTCTGCGATCTTATGTAATAGAGTGGACACACACCCCAGGGTGTGTGAGAATGCATTTTGGGTGTAATTCTGTTGTGTTTGTAGCAATAGACTTGATTTTGTGTGTGTGTGTGTGTGTGTGTGTGTGTGTGTGTGTGTGTGTGTGTGTGTACTTGTTTTTCTATTCTGGTGGGGACTTAAACCTGAATACACACAGACTCATGGGGACTCGTGTCACGGTGGGGACCTTAATTGAGGTCCCCACGGGTAAACAAGCTAATAAATTACACAGAGTGAAGTTTCTTGAAAATCTAAAAATGCAGAAAGTTTCCTGTGAGGGTTAGGTTTAGGGGTAGGGTTGGTGTAGGGCGATAGAAAATACGGTCTGTACAGTATAAAAACCATTACGCCTATGGAGAGTCCCCACAAGGATAGCTGACCAGACATGTGTGTGTGTGTGTGTGTGTGTGTGTGTGTGTTTCTGAGACCTTTGCCTTGTTTTTAAGAATGACAAAGGCAGAAGATGAGAATGAGAACACCTTCATTTGTGAATCAATGGCAGCTTTAGGGCCATATTTAAACCTTCTCATAACTGCTGCCTTTCCAGGAAGAAGTCTAACTTCAAATGCTTGGGCCTGTTATTTTATTTTATTGGGTTTTAGTCATATTTTGGTAAATGGCTTTACTGTGAAGTCCAAGAATTCAAGTTAGGTGTTTCAGTCCTGAAGATTGTTTGCTTTGTTCCAAAACAGGACTTAAATTGTTACAGTGGTTACATGTTACATGTGAGTAAAACTGTTCATATTTTCAATCGGGCCAAGATCATCTTGTTCAGGCGATGTTGGACTTCACAGCAGATCCATTTCTGGTCCTAAAATGAACCATTCTCTTTAAAGAACCATCTCTCTTACCTTTTTTTTTTTTTTTTTTTTTAGAATCGGAAGAACCTTCTTTCTCCACAAAGAACCTTTTGTGAAACAGAAAGTTTCTTCAAAGATATTATTAAAGGTTCTTTATGGAACCATTTAAACAGAAAAGGTTTTTCTATGGCATCGTGAAGCAGCTCTATTTTTTAAAGTGATGGATTTATTTTAAAAAATGGCTGTTCACACTTGATATAGTCACATCTAGTCTATTATTATTCCAAAACCACAATGTGGGGTTAACACTACAAAAGCTCCCAAGCAGGATTTCATAACCGCAAGTAAAACTCATGGCCAAACTAAAGTACAAGATATTCCTTTATCCAGAATCAAAAGCAGGTTTTTGAATGATTATAACCTGGGGTTAAGTGCTATGCTAAAAGCCCTAATAAAAAAAAAAATAATAATAAAAAGATTGTTCTGGGATCATTTACTAAATCTTTCCAAACCCAAATGACTTTCTTTATTCCAAATTTTATAAACTACTTCTATTTTTGTAAACTCCCATTGTAATTGCATGGAAAAGAGCAACCACAAAATTCTTCGAAATATCTCATTAGTGGTGTTTCAAGGAAGAAAGTCATTTTGGAATGAAATGAAGGTGAGTAAATAATGGAAGAATTTTCAACTATTGCTTTAATTCATGTGTGTTGGTGTGTCGCATGAATGAGAAATATTCATCATTCCTAAATTCTTGCACCACAATAGCTTATGGCCTCTAAGTGATATCGGTCTTCTGCATATAACTGTATTTCACCTTTTTTTCAAAGCCTTTTCCTGTAGAGAATTCATCTTCAGGTATTTGTCCAAATATACATTTTTACCTCTTAATGGTTTGCATTATTATGCAGTAGTGGCTTAGTACTTCTTATCTGGACCTGCCAACATAAGCTGACATTCCTTTTGGCTGTTGAATGTGCTGGATTCTCGTTTGCTGTTTTCCTAGAATTGCAGAGGTGGAGGGGAAGTGTGATTGTGTTTGAGGAATGTGAAATGTGCAGGGAGAGGGTGTGCCAACTTTGGAGGGTCATAACCGAGGCACGTTGTACGTACAGGAGTCTGATTTCTCCATACGGTCTTGGTGCACTGCAGATAGGGTCTTACAGGAGGGATCGCCTGTTTACATTCTTACTAGCAGGACTGACGCAAACTCAAAAAATGTTTTGGTTTTTGAAGTCCCCTTAAAAATGTGGAGGGGGTCAATTTGTGGATTTGCTTCAGTGTGTGAGAAAAGGACTGATCTAGAGTTGTTCTTATTTGGGCCTGTGGTGTAGACTTGGCTCCACAAGGCAGTCAGAGGGTGTTGTGTAAACAACTGGCCTTTTTTTGTTTGTTTCCTTGTGCCAACTTGTTTTCTCTGTATATTGGAGACCGGGGCTAGTTGTCACAGAGTCTGTAGCCCTCAGTATATTGAGTTTTATGAGTTCTGTCCTCCAAATAATTTTCCAGAATCATCATATTTTCAAAAATATGACAGATGTGACCGATTGTGTTTCAAATGTTATAAATGAATTCATATTTATAGGTTGATCTTTTACATTTTTGATTTTTCGTGAATTGTTTTGTATATTCGTGAAACGATTCCAACTTCAGACAAAAGTGGCTTAACTGTCAACATGAAGAGCAATAATCACATAGAATCTGATGGATTTGGCACAAAAATTATATCAGATTTTTGCATGCAATTTGTCTGTTTAGACCAATGCATTAAATTCGCCATACAAAGAAGAAAGGTAGTTAAACGGTATTTATATGTTTTCCAACAGCCGTATATGCAACATCAGTTCTTTTGTACTTGAGATGGTGTTTCTTAAACAATACCAAATACACAAGAGTACAGAGACTGCTGTTCACTGTCATTTAGCAAAATCCTCGGTTACTGCCACCAAGTTGTGGTTTTGTGCTACAGCAGCATTGATTACTGGCATATGACCAGATGACCAGTTTTCCTCACAATGAAATGGAAAAAAAAGATTATAACATTTCACAGAAAATAATTATGTTGCAAAATCCTGATGCAAATCTTTGTGTCTGCCTGAACAGATCCAATAACAGCTGTTCATTTAGATGAATGTTTATTAAATTTCTCCGCCAAATACCCATCTAAGTGATTACAGGCCTTCAGTCTGAATACTGGTATCAGAAATTGTGCTACTTTTACGTCACTCGTGACTTTCATTCGTCACAATTACGCACTGGCAGAGTCTGACCAAAGATTTGACATACCTGTAGTTCTTTGGTTAATATGGAAGACAGCTGCAAACCTAGTCAGTGTTGGGACAGTGAGATTTAATTCATAAGCAAAGCCATGGAAGCCAAGTTCCATTACATCAGCAATTTGCCCAGCCAACATTATAATGATGGTTCTCATTTTAGTGTTCAGTTAAAGCCATCGTGTTGAGAGTAAAAGAAATCTCAAGGGAATTTTATATTGCAGATAGAGTAATCTTTGTTAAAACTGAATCATTCTTTTGATTCACAGTTCAACTAATCTCACTTAAATCCCCTTAAATGTTGTTGTTACAGAAACACAATAAGTTGTGCATGCACATTATGTAGATGTTTATTTAAGGTGGAGACTGCGATGTTACTTACTATTATCAGAACAGCAGACTGAGCTATGATCAGCCCTGCTGACCAGTGTTTTATTGCTGTCAAACCTGGCATGTGGTTAATCACAGTTGCAGCTGATATTTTCAAGTTCTTGGATTAGGGAGGATACTGTTGCTTATGCTGAATTATAGTTGATGGTCCCCCGAGAGAACATGGAATGCAAAAAAAATAAATAAAGCTGGAATAAAAAAATGTTCCCTGTTCTGTTTTGGGCCTGGGAATGTCTCCTTCTATACTTATGGTCAGGCCTTCACAGAATCTGCTCCGCAAAATTCTCTATTCCTCCTTACCGCATATATAGAAAAATATTTTGGATGCTTTGAAAATAGATTTAGCTAGGAATAGCTCCATTCAACTCATCTAACCATATTTAATTACAGTTCACAGAACTCCACAGATTTCGCTCTGCAGTCTAGGCAGAAAATGTGCAGTGAAAAGGAAAAAATGTGTTCAGGATTCACGTTGGTCTACTGATGGGTAAAGGAACCAGGAATGTTGCCGATTACCGTGCATCCCAAAGCACATCTGCTCTCAGATCTGAGTCATGCGCCTCATTAATTACATCGTTATGATGGAAAAGAGGTCAGGGGGGACAGGAGGAGAGCGGGTCCATTTAGGAGGTCACACATACTCTTATCTCATCCATCTAAAAGCAGGAAATGATAGCACACGACCTCCGTGGATCCACAGGGAGAAATGGAGGCATTTGTGGAATCCAGCACGACAGCAGGAGGCCATACAATAGGAGTGAAAATGTTAATGTGTGCTTACAGGCATGGAGCAAAGCCTGTGAACTCCCACTGAGTTAATGGCCAATCAGATTCTCTTTTTATTCAGTCCTGTTTGATCTTTTATAATGCAGCAACAGATGGGGTCATTTGAATTTATGCAGTGTTTTTCATGCCATCTTGGTAATTATATCCACATACCATTCACAGTTTTGAAATTCAGAGAGCTCATTGTAGAACAGCAGTGGGGTGAAGTACATTCCTTTGTGGAGACAGAGATGTGTTTTTCATCATATTTGAGGCCCTTCTCCAAAATTGCCTCATTCCTGACATGTTTTGTTCCATCTTTTCCTCTGTTTTTGTATCTTTTTCCCCCCTTCAATTTTAGTGTGCTATATTTAAATGAAGAAAGCTGTAAATTTGTATTGTCATAGCATTTGGTGCATAGCTGAGTATAATGACAAACTGTCCAATGTGAAGTACCAGTAACATTACTACACATAAACAAGTGATATTAACAAATATCTACAATTTGCACCAAGTATGCATCTGTCTGCTTTATAACAAAACTATTATTTTTATTTAGGGTGCTATATATATATAACATATCAAGGAATGCTGTAATATTGTAAAATAATATAACAGTTTAACAACTATTATATATATATATATATATATATATATATATATATATATATATATATATATATATATATATATATATATATATATATATATAATATATATATGTATACTGTAGTCAACATTTGAAGTGGATCAAAACCTTTCATCAAAGTTGTCCTAAAACCAAAATGCATGCGATAGGACAATTTTGGTGAACTTTTTTGATACACTTCAAATGTTGACTACTGTATTTAAAAACGTAATTTATTTTTTATTATGTGTTTATTTCTTTTCTGCAGGCATTACCTCATTTTTGTCACTTGATCCTTCAGAAATCATTCTAAAATGCTGATTTGGTGCTGAAGTACTTCATATTTATTACTTCATATTTTCACAGTAGAAAAAAACAGTTGTGCTGCTCAATATTTAGTGAAAACCATGAAACATTTTTTTAAAATGTTTGTTTAATAAAGAGTTCAAAATATCTTATTTGCAGTTGATTTTAGTGTCACTTTTGGTAAATGTAATGCATGCTTGGTGAATAAAAGTGCAATTTATTTCAAGAAATAAAAAAATAACAGTAAAATAAACTTCTAGACAGTAGGATAACATTGAAGTAACAGTACAGATTAAACTAAGAGAGTAGCCATTTAAAAATGTCCAAAAATGGTTTAAATTTCTTTATTGTTACAAGTAAGTACATTAAGATAAAGATGAAGAATAAAAGAGAGTTTTCAAAAACACTGATGGAGATTCAGTCTTTCTCGTGTTGGATGAGCAGGTATAAGGTCAGTCTTATCTGGTCTGCTCTCATCCATGTCCTGAGAAAGCTCCGGGCCTGTGCATGACATCAACCGCTCCATTGCACGCCTGATGCGGGCTATCTGCAGGTCAAACGTCCCTCCTGCGTTTACTGATCAACACACACACTTTCATGCACACAAACAATGGGAGGATGTAACAGGTCCAGCCCTACCAGGAGTCCTCTTACCTTACTGGCATTTTGGTTCTTACTGTGCATGTGTGTGTGCGTGCATTTGTTAAGGATTTCCTCATTCCGATCACTGACCGCCCATCTGTAGTGTCTTTCTGGTATGTCATCTTTAGCTCCACTGGCAGTGTGGTGATGTGGGTCAGTCGCTGCATTCCTGTGGTCAGTAGTAAGATGTTTGTTCAGTTGGCTCATGTGTTCTCAGGCTGTAACCTATGGCTATGCTGGTATCTTCAGAAAAAGAGGTGGCTTATAAGAGACTAGCAAACAAAAGTAACAAAATATTGCAATGATCAAACCCAAAGATGGAAATCATCTACCATACAGAAATAGTTTTTTTTTATTTTTGTAAAAATAAACAACAATCAAGCTCGAAAATTTAAAATGTAATTTATTTTTTATTGAATGTGATTGCCCATTCTTCCCATGCCATCTGCCGTTCACCTTGACACCTTCACTTAACCCTATACTTTTTAACATTTTTGTATTATTTCATCATTGCTTTTTACTGTGATGAAGTCAGTAATTTAAGTGTATATCTGCGCAGCTGTATTTACTAAATTAACTGAGTTAGAGATACTGCATAAAGAACCCTTCTTTTCACTTAAAACATAAATGAGGATTATGTCATTTTTATTAGATCTTACATTGTTTATAGACTTGTTTGATTAAGTGTTTGAGTGTATGCCATTGAGTTCATGTGTGGAAAGGAATGTTGATCATGTAAAGACAAATGTACTCCATGCTGCTTTGCCCCGGAGCAGAAGCCACGACTGGGTGGTAAACAAACAGTCCTCTTGTCTAAAACTCCAGACTTCCCTCTTTAGCCTCTGTGATGCATCACTGGAATTCTGGGAAATGCAGAAATAGTCTGAGGAAAATCACATATAATCTAAGAGTTTGTATCTTTATTTTATGCTTATCTCTCTCTCTTTTACTTATTCTTTTTGTCTCTTTCTGTTTCACATAGACACATTAACTGAGAAAAACAATCCAGGGCAATGTCAGCTCCACTCAAGTCTCAATTTACACACTAGATCAGCCAAAGTTGAAGAGCAACAGATATTTGCCAAGATAAGAATGTGGAAATTCAGGTTTTGATGGAGGAAGTCCAGACAGTGGATCAGAGATCTTCATGTTGGCCAGAATCAGTCCATCACCTGTATAGTTGCAAAGAGTACTTCGGAATTGTTTTGGAAAATATATTTACAAAGTCAAAATGTGGGCGCTAATGAATAATATGAATACATTTTACGTAATTCGTTTTTCTACTATTGTTCCAAATTAAGTTGGTTTTAACATTTATAATAAAAAGAAATATATTTGAATTTCAGTTTTGCCATAACAGGAATAAGTGAAATGTTAAAATGTATTAAAAATATAAATCAGCTATGTAGAATAATAATAATAATATTTCACAATATTCTTTTTTTGCCTAAAGCATAAGAAACTTCTTTCTATTTATTTTTTACATTTTAAAAAATCATTTTTGAATGATAGCATATATTGGTAACACTTTAGAATAGGGAACAGTTTACCCTCAATAAACTCCTAATTTGCTGTTTATTAATAGTAAGGTATTTTTTAAGTTTAGGTATGGGGTAGGATTGAGGGTTCTAAAATATGGTCCTGCAGAATAAGGCTTCAATATGTGCTTTCTAATTACTAATAAACAGCCATTGTGTAATATGCATGCAAATATGCAGATAGTTAATAGTGAGAATTGTGAAATATATGGTTATTGGACTTTAGTATTACATATATACCATTGGATTCACTTTCTAAAAATCTTCAAATGTTCAAAATTGTAAAGCTTTATATTTATTTTCAGGTTGAAATGGCTATAATCCCGGATCTTTCATGTGGTCTCCTGTTATTTATGGATGTGTACTGTGGTCTGGATGAAAGCCTTTCAGCATACTGGAATGGACATGACTTCTGATTCCAACTCATGTTTCTGTGCCCCTTTCTGTTCTTTCTTTCCCACACATTTCCTCCCACTCTCTTTGTGTCTTTGGTAGCACATTGTTCTGAATGGCAGTAGGAGTGAGCTGAGGTCTCAGGTAACTGAGTGGAAGTGAAGGCCTTGTGGAGTCCTTCCAGTCCGGCTGCTGTATGTGGAGCCATTACGCTCCTTCTCTTGTTCCCCTTTTTGGTTTTATGTGGTTTTGGCTGGGGTAGTTTAACACGGCCTCTGGGTATGGAGCCCCATTTCCTCTTGCCCAGTCAAATGGTAATTACACTGTTTAATGTTAAAAGGTGAGTCGGCTTTCATTCTTTAACTTTTGTGATGTGGTAATAATGGAAGGAAGTGAAGGAGGGCTATTTAAGGGGTCTGTGTATCTCATGTTACTTTTGGAGACAGGTGTTACGTATTTCACATCTGTATTGTCATATTCACACACAATAAACAAGTTGGATGACTAGGATTCTGCGATCCAAACATTCAAAAATAATTACACAACTCGCAGTTGACGCGCCATCATTTTTCTTGCATTAGCGTATAAATGTAAATGTAAAAACACAATTTCACACCCTCCGCTACCATGAGGTTTCAGGCACGTACATTGTTGCCATGAGCCCCCCCCGATGTCCTCTTTTTAGAAGGCGTCTGCTTTACTTCCAGCGACAGGGTTTCAGGGGTCAGGCTGTTGTGTGTTAAATGCATGTATAGCCGGAAGCACTCGCTCCAGACGCCTGGCTTGGAAAATAGCAGGAATTGCATTCTGAAACATCCGTAATTTCTGCCCACATTCCTTTGCAGTTGACTGAGCTCTCTCTCCACCAAGCACCTCCCATCAGGAAGTGTCTGACAATGGGAGCAGAGTGCCAGAAACAAGTAGACGGACAGGCTGGACAGAGCTGGGGGCAGCCAGGGGTGTCCAAAGTCCATTCCCCTTGCCCTCCTACCCTAATTCAACAATCGAATGCTTATATAACACACAGGCAATGGGGGTTACTGACAAGCGAGACCAAAAATTTGTCTTGTGTTAGGATTACGTTGATAATGTGATCAGTAATGAAACATTACAAAAAAACACTAAATTATTAAAAATATATGACCCAAAGGGGTCTTTTTTGGCAACAAACTTAACCAAACTGATCAGACTTATGTGTTTAAATATGTTTAATCTATTTCTAAAAATAAAATAAAAAAAATGTATTCTTACTCAAACAGTCAACTTCAAATCGCTCTTAGTAATTTAAAGTCAGTAGTGTGATTCAGAAATATGGAACTTGGTTGGAAACAATCTGTTGTTGATTCAAGTCCTAATATTGAATCATTATAATGCTGCAACTTTTTTGATTTGTAGATCTCATTCAGATGCCCACATTCTGCTGTACAATGATCTGATGCAGCTCAGAGTTCATTGATCGCTGAATGACTGCAAGCTGTTCACTGCCTGAAGCTACAAAGCAGTCATCGTCTTTGCTTTACGTTTGTTACTGTCAATTGTACGCAGTGTTCATTTTCCATACAGTCTTTTGTTGCTCAAAAGATCAAACTTATCAGTTTCACATGTAATGTCACATGCGTTTGAGTGCATTTGTCAGTACTGTTTTCAATCTTTAGGACTCACAAATGAATTTTAAGGTTTGGCTAATATTTGCTGTATGAACTGGTTCTCTGTCTTTTACATGAGGACACGTGCTTGGTGTATTTGCTATCGGTCAACTATTTTGGAGTTTTCCGAACAGGAGTTTTCCTTAAGGACCTCAAATGAATCAACAATATATTACAGTTTAATAAATATGGCAATACAAAACATACCATTGATGATCAATTAATGAAGTGAAAATGTATTCAACTTGATTTTACCATAAGATCACATTTTTGTATAAAAAGAGGCATCAGTCATGGAAAACATATTTGCATCTTTCAGTTTTTAATAAGCATTCAGAATTATTAAGGAAATAGCGTTTGAAGCCAAATTATGGGAAGAACTTCCTCAGGCTCCATATGCAGACAAAGAGAGAAGCAGAAGGCGCCACAACAATCATGTTTCAACAATACTGTGAGATTCCAGTCAGCAGCTGGGCAGTGAGATACACAGCCCCATCCGGCCCTATTCCTTCACCACCTGACCTATGTGTGTCTCCATATGTGTGCAAGTCTTGTCACTAGGCTTCAGGCTCAGAAGCATCCATCTAATTTCAATGGTTGATGAGACAACCCATGAATCCCCAGTCAGAATGACCTAGAGAGACAACTTTATCTGAGCTGTGGGGGAGGTTTCCAGACCATCTGCTCTTGTACCAGTGCGTCCTGGTGGACTTGTGACCCGATCCTTTTTGATTGTTATCACATAGTGAAGAAAATTCTAGATGCTGTATCAGATATGTGCACTAAGTTGAGTATCTGATTGTTATTTGTCTCATATGAGCAGTGAAATTAATTAAATATCAGTAAAGGTCGCTGAAAGTGTCTGTGCTCACCAGATATACACTGCTGTTCAAAAGTTTGGGATCAGCAAGATATTCAATGTTTTTAAAGAAGTTTATTATGCTTATCAAGGCTTTTTTTGATCAGAAATGTAGAACAATATTGTGATTTTGTGTAATATTATTGCAATAATAAAAAAAAAACGTTTCTATTTTAATATACTTAAAAATATAATTTATTCCTGTAAAGCAAAGCTGATTTTTCAGCATAATTACTCCAGTCTTCAATATCACATGATCCTTCAGAAATCATTCATGCTGATTTATAATCAGTGTTGGAAACAGTTGTGCTTAATATTTTTGGGACCTGTTATCCCTTTTCCAGAATTATTTGATTAATAAAAAGTTCAAATTATACATTTTGTGTAACAATATACATGACTATTGAAACGTTTGGGGTAGGTAAACCTTTTCTTTTCTTTTTTAAAGAAATATTTTTATTCAGCAAGGATGTTTTAAATGGACAAAAAGTGATGAAAATATTTTATTTTGAATGAATTCTGTTCTTTTAAACTTTTTATTCATCAAAGAATCAAAGAACATATCACAGGTTCCAAAAAAAATTAAACAAAAATAAATAAGCAGTATATTAGTTTCAGCACTGATAGTAAATCAGGATATTAGAATGATTTCTGAAGAATCATGACACTGAAGACTGGAGTTATGGCGTCTTAAGCACCCCAATTTGGTGCTCAAGAAGCATTCTTCTTGTCGTTTTTAAAATAGTTATGCTGCATCATATTTTTGTGGAATATATTTAATTTTATTTTTCCAAAGTAAAACAGCATTTATTTGAAATAGAGATCTTTTGTAACATTATCGATTTATTTTCTTTCACTTTTGATTAATTTAATGTGTCCTTAATATTAATTTCTTTAAAAGAAAATCTTTCCAACCTCAGGCTGTTATTTGGTAGTACACACACACACACACACACACGCATATATTATATGGTCCAGGTTTAAATGGTTCTTTATGATGATTCCCCCTTGTGATGGCTGAAAGACTCTCCTGATGTGAAACTGAAACCTTATCCAGCCCAGACTCTTTTACACCTGCTCTCGTCATAATAGCCATGTGGAATGCGGAGAGAAAGTGAGAGAAGACCTCTTATTCATAAAGCTGCTCTGAGGGGGACAGGTGCTGTCAAGGGGGGGCCGTTCAGAGCTACATGGGGGACTGTTGGTAAACACATTAAGGGCAGGGGGAGTTTGGAACAGAAGTGGCTCAGATGTTTGCTTGACTGGGCACGAACAATTCCTCACCATCAAAAGAAGTGCTTGAAAAAAAAAAATACATGTGTTTAAACTCTGTTTTGTTGATGTTAACCTTTAATTCTGAATTGTGTCTGGGCACAATGTAGAAACATATACATAACATTGAATTAGTGTGTTGAAATTCGGAAATTTGCTTCAAACATCTTCCATGAAAGATTTGGCAGTAGTCCGAAAGACACCATAAAAAGTGACTAAATGTGTATTTTCAAAGATTTTTTATTTCATTTAAATTTATTTAGAGCATAACTTGTGCACAATGCACATTTCTTAATATTAAGCCTAAAATGTATTTTAATGTCACTATTAGTGAGGATTGCATGATCTTTGAATAATATCGGTCTTAAAATGTACCTAAAGTATACTTGCAATAGTTCCATTTTAGCACAAACAAATATACTTCAGTCTATCATTAGTTGGACTTCAGCACTACTTCTGCAAAATTCTGTTTAGCAGACATTAATATACCAGTTTAGTGTACTAAAAGAAGAATTGCAGGCTATTTTATTAAGTACATCTAAATGTATTTGTAGTATACTTTTTTAACATGAAGGTTAATAGTGATCTGTAGTCTGTTTCAATAATTTTTCTGTTTCAAAGAATTGTTTTCCTAGTTATGAAGAGATTGAGAAGAGTGTTTCCCTGTATGTGCATGTGTATGTGTGAAGCAGAGTGAATCTAATGCTCTGCTTTCCAGACGTGCCATATGGTGTTCATGTGACAGGTGCATCTGCTACTGAGTTCCTCCGGCTTTGTTTACATAAAACAACAGCAAAATCAACCAGAAATCTTATTTCGTCAGACATTTACTGAATTGTATATCTACATATATATTTACAAATATAGCCATATAGTTGCACTTTTTAAATGTTTATACAATAATTTGCACTTTTATGATATTGTATTAATGGTAGGGCTGTAGTACTCGAGTCCGGTCTTGGACTCGAGTCCGGACTCGAGACATTTTTCTGTCGTCTCGGACTTGTCTCGGACTCGTTGAATTTGCACTCGGACTTGTCTCGGACTTGGCCATTGGACTCGCCAAGTCTTCTAGTTGGTCTCGACCGAGTCCAGCAAAAAAATAAAATAAAAAATTTCTCCTTCAAAACAAAACCACATTTGCATGATGTCGCGACTGAAAACGTGTGGAAAACGCTAGGCGCGCCGCTCTCCTTATTTCCAAAGCAATCTGTAGCCTGCGCTTGCGCTCCAGTGGCGTCTGCTGTGGCTGGGCAACCATGACCCGCTCTCCATGATGATGCAGACGTTTCAGCAAAGAATAAATGGAATTCCAGCACTTAAAATCACTTGCAGTAGCTCTGCTAATAGATTCATTTAAAAAATGGCTATCCTTGTACAGCTATGATCATCTGTTTCTCCATCTTGCCTTAGCTTTCAGTATTGTTCCGGGAAAGGATGTGCATGACCAGTGGTGCACTTACTGCGACCTGAAAAGTTTAGATGTTTCTAATTTAATTTTCTACCTGTTAGATTGTGTTTTATTTACATCTACACCTAGATAGCCTTTTTTTTTTTATCAATAAACGCGTATTAATGTATAGCCTTATGCAACAATTACATATGTAAATTTTAAAAACTTTATATATGACATTACATATTTACATTTTCATGTAACAGCCAGTATTTGTATCTGTAACAATCACAACATTTTTCCTATCTGCATTCGGATACAACATCGTACAGTTACTTGATAAGACTGTTATGACTTTTTATATATTTTTTCGTAGTTATCACTGAACAAGTATGTCGTGTTAAACTGAAATAATTATTAATTTCTAAAATAATATTCATCATGCAAGCAGAGAGATGTCATGACAAACGTTTAGTGATCATTTGAACACAGCTGAATCCATTCAATGCACACATTCTCATTACGCAGAACACTTTGAGCGAGTCTTAATGTTAATGAACTTCACTAAACAGATGTGTGTATGCCGCGCAAACCAGCAAAAGGTAAATATGCAAACATGTAGGACAAGTAGACAATGCATCCGTATCGAAGCTGATTACTAGCCTACTCTTGAGAGAACTGATTTGGTTTTTGAGAGACTGAGACGCGCAACGCTGCTGTTTGATTGGCGAGCGCGCTGTGCTTATTCCATTCATTCGTATCATGGTAGCCTAAGCTTTCAATATTTGCTTTTTAAATATATACAAATAATATAACGTGTAGCTATGATGACGCTCTGGTTTCTGAGAGATAAACAGAGAGGCGACAACAATGCGGTGTTTGATTTGCTCTCTTTTCACTCATAAAGTTTACATTCATTCACTTCTGGCGCTGATGCCCTGGCTCACCTGTTATCTAGCAAACACCAGACTCTGTCAGCTTTAGCCGAGTATTCAGGCAGAATTATTCCTTGAGCGTTATTCGTTTTTTAAGCCATTATCCGTGCCATTCCGAATTCGGCTTCAGGCACAACCCTAATTATTACATTACATATTTTATTTTTACATGCAACATAGATAAGGTCATATAGTAACAGCTCCACGCAATATTGTAATTCTAAAATTCACGTCGTACTTGCAAACACTTTGTATGCATTATGGTTAATGCATGCTGGAGTAGTCGATTGTTTCCGACAGAGCTCGACTAGTCAATGCAAGCACTAGTACAGTATGACAAAAAGTTCACTGTATTTATGTGCGCATGTCCAGTAGAGCCAAACGTATCCATTCTAGCCTTGCTGCGCGCATTTGTCATATCCCGAGCTTTGCGTGTCTGTGCACTGTGCCAATTAGGCATAGTCTTATACATTTTTGACCACAGATATAATGTCAACAAAAAATAAAGTACATAAAAATTATTTGACCTTACAGTCCCAAACTTTGTTTGTTTATCCAAGTTTAGCTCCCAGGGTCAGACTGGGGGTAAAACCAGTACTCATTAGCAAGGCCCCAAAGGAAGAGAGGGCCCTTGAAAAGTATGAATCTGAAATATATATTTTTTACCTGGATATTTTCATGGGTGGGGGCCATGGGGGCCCATCAGGACTGCCTATGCATAGGGCCCAGGATCTTGTTTAACGCCCCTGTTAGCTTTAACCCTAATTATACACACTTGAACCTAATCAAGCTCTTACTAAACACACTAATCTTCCAGGTGTTTTAAGGCCAGTTGGAGCTAAACTTTTCAGGACATTGGCCATCCAGGATGTAGTTTGGAGACCCCTGTCCTACAGAGTTGTTACTTTGCACATGCTTTTTGATCATTACAAATAATAATGTAAAATGATTTTCTTAGAATAGGAGATATGCTTTCTCTCGCATCACAAACATTATCAGTAGTTAAGTATGTGGTCTTGAAGAGGACCCTTTTTTCTTTCATTTGGACTCGGTCTTGGACTTAGACTCGAAACTTTTGGACTTGGACTTGACTTGGACTCGAACCTCTTTGGACTCGGTCTTGACTCGGTCTCGACTAGTCCTGGACTTGGACTTGACTTGGACTCGACAAAGCCGGACTTGACTACAGCTCTAATTAATGGCATGATTAACTGATATATTCTTTCTGGACCATAAAACTTTTAAAGACAATTAAATGGCCACATGTTTACTAAATAGTGTATGATGAGGGTAAAATATTGTCAGCAAAAATGGAGAGCTGGAATCTGGCGCATGCTAAAGAGATTGTGTTTGTGGTATAAACAAGGGCTGTTTATCTGTTGAGTGCCGCTAACAGAGGAATTGGTTGCATAGAAAATTGGAATAGTTTTCCGCAACAGTGATATCAAGGAATGTCTGACCCTCTGTTAGGCACAAGGGCAGGTTTTCACACAGCTATTTCCAACCTAGTTTGTTTCACTGTAAATATTCTGAAGGGGGAACTTAACATAGACTTTGAAACCATACATCAAGTATCTTAAGGCTATTATTTTATAAAGACACACGTTGTTTAATGGTGGTTGTAGCTTGTGAGTGTTTTGGGTGTAAATGTCAGGTTTTTATTGTAGTCCAGTGCTCTAGGCACATGAACAGCCCTTTGTTCTTTGTGTGGACTCTGACGTGCTGGCCAAAGCTTTCGTTGTGTTCTGTGAAGTACAGAAGAAAATTGCAACATGCCTTTGAAGGCCACTGTCATTGAGACATTTAAAGCTCAAAGGAGCGGTCAAAGAGCAGACGTCAAAGCGTGTGACAGTGTCCTGGGTTGAGACCCCCAATATTACACCGCACGCACACCTGGATACCTAAAACTGATTCTTTTCAATGCAAGTTATGGAGCATTTAGTCACCAAATACCAAAAAGATCCATTCCCTGATTTCTACACCATCGACAATATACCTCCCTTTGAAAGAAAGCTCTGTCTCTTCGCTTGACGAGGGGAAGATTTAGATGACGCCCAGAGGGCTGAGACAAGAGCCCTCAGTATGCCTGGCCTCACCTGTCACAGATGATATCGCAGTGGTCATGGACAACTACACATTTTCAACAGTAATTTTAAAATGTGAGCAGCTGTCTTTGCATTAGGAAAGGATTTTTTGAAAGGGGTCGACAGGTCATTAGTGGACTAAACTGGCCCTCAGGCCAGGATGGACTTGGTTAGTCACATGAAAGGCCAAAAGGACTGGTTGAAATATGGCTGATATGGTGATGAGAGAAGTAGAGATCACTGCCCCAGCAACTGCGCTCTGACACCAGATGGACCCTGATAATCTAATCTAAAATAACTGTAGAAAACCAACATTTAGTCAGACACCTTCAATATTTCTTACATTATATCACAGTTTATTCGCTATAGTTTAGAAAATGGTAATAAAATAAGACAAGAACTCAGAGTTCATCTTGATAATGTCAGATAATTTCAATAGATGGGTGTAATGGATTACAATCGACCAAATTATTCAGCTGTTAAATTTAATTACACAATTAGATAACACCAATTTAGGTCAACCAATGACAAAGCAATGCTAAATTTAATTCAGTCTGTGGTATAAAAAGATTGCATTAGCAATCACAGAAAAAAAGAAAAAAAAACACTACAGCAAAACATGGTCGGTTCAAAACTTTATAAACCATAATCTCTAGCTACAGCGAACTGTCGTATGAACATTCATCGTTCCAGCAGATGACGGAGGATGTAGGCATAGCATAAGCTGCAGAAGAGAGAGCAAAAATGAGGATACAAATCACATACTATCATAAGCATGTTTATTAACTTCATGTTCAGTGCTATAAGCGGCTAATGCTAATGAATAGAAATTATAATTCTGTCTGAAGAACTATGAAGTAAACAAGTTAATATATCAATATTTCTTCAGGTATGCACACCTTTGGACTATAAGCCCTTGTTGACGCTGTTCAGTGCAGCTATGTATGTGAACACAAATAAACCACATCAGGCCTGACTGAATATGAATGCATGTTGTTACTCTATTCAAAACAACATACATTATCGATTGATTATTTTGCACTTTTGACTTCAAGGAAATTACTGTCCCTGCAACTTAGTTTTATAGAATAAAAAGTGGTCAAATGTCAAAGCTGGAGTCTTTGATCTTTCTAATGATGCACAATTTGTCCAAATTATGAGTGTGAGTGTGATGTGAATGTGAAACAACTAACAACTAATCTGAGGCCGCCAGCTATCTTTTTTGTGTGTGTGTTAAGAGGTTAGAAGTACAAAACGAGCATTTGTAAAGAATAATGTTCTTATGCTTCACTTACGTCCTACATCATCTGCTGACAGTTAGCGGAAGTTTTAAATATACTTTTTACTTCAGAAGGCAATTATTAACCCCTGGAGCCTTGTGGAGCATTTTTTTATGATGGATGGATGCACTTTATTTTGCTTTAAAATCTCAACACCCATTCACTGCCATTTTAAAGCTTGGAAGAGCAAGGGCATTTTTTAATATAACTCTAATTGTATTCATCATATACACCTAGGATGACTTGAGGGTGAGTAAATCATGGGGTAATTTTCATCTTTGGGTGAACTATCCCTATAACTTTGATGCCATGTGCAGGATTTATGCTGTAGACAAGTGCGTTTAGGGGTCTGTAAATGCAATTATAGACCTGTCTTTCTGTCATTGTCTTGGAATTTTACTGTGCACATATCTATTACATTTTTACACAAATTAGGAAATGAAGAACCCAGGACTGTTATGTAATCTTGATTTCTTGTTCAAAGTCTAAAAATGCACTCACTCACACACACACACACACACACACAGAGCTCCCACTGTCTCGCATACATGCAGTAGCTCATGCATGTAGACGTGTTGTTTTTAAAGAAAAGCCTAATTAAGTAGAAAACTCTCCTCAACCCACTTTTCCCACCCATAATGGCCGCCACACTGGCCCCAATGCACATGCTAATGTGTGGAATGCGGCCACTTCCTCCCTCTCTAGGAAGACAAAGAGAATCAACGGCGAGACAATCTTCCCCCCTTTCCTTAACCTTCAGTCTTGTTCTTTCTGAAGAAAAATGTCTCTCTAGATATCACACGTTCACCTTTATGCTAGAAAAGCAATGCTAATATTTAAATCCTAATTACATAATTGGAGAAGAAACTAATAGTTTACATGGAAAGCCCACATTGGCAGCTATTGAGATCTTATTGGTAATTTGTTTATGACTGAAATGTGTGTGTGTGTATATATATATATATATATATATATATATATATATATATATATATATATATATATATATATATATATATATATATATATATATATATATATATATAGTGAGAAAATCACATTTATAGCTGTCCAAATGAAATTAATCAAGAATCAAGTTTTGATATGAACTATTTTTTTATCTATCTATCTATATATATATATATATATATATATATATATATATATATATATATATATATATATATATATATATATATATATATATATATATATATATATATATATATAGAAAATAATGGAAATAATAATGAACAATAGGATATTAATATCAAAATTGGTGAATAGGCAAATGTAAAAAATAGCATAACCTACTGTTTTTGAAACTGCATGCAAATGAACTATTTTTACCATTCTAAATTAAAAGCGTGTTTATCTCTTTGCATATTTCATAAAAAGAGAAACACACCTTTGCATGTGAAAAGAATGGTCTCCAACTGTCTACTCAACAAGTGCAGGCTTGATTTTTACACACAGCTGCCATTCACAAAATGCAGGGACTTTCTAACTTTCCAATGTGTCTTTTCCAGAGCAGGTGTTGGTGTATTCAACATGTATTTGCAAAACATATTTAGGCGTGATTTTAAAAATCATGTTTTGTGGCATATCATTCTTTTGGATTACAGAGTTTTAACCTCAACTAATAAACTTAATTTTGAAACCAAATGAATTATAATATAAATAAATAAATGAAAGTAAGTAATAGGATTTATGAAATTGTACAAATAAACCAAATGTGTTTGGAATATACGCAATAACCAGGTTTATATATTTATCACCAATAAATTACATCTATTACAGTCTCATACATTTTGAATTAGATCTTGCTTGTTCCACAGACATAACTTTTTAACTGATTAAATGTAATTGCTTTCACAATTAACAGATTAAGCTGGTTCTATGTTATGTTTTGGTGATTTTAATGATTTGTTTATTCTGTTTTAATCAATTTTATTATTAGAAAATGCAGATACACATGACACATTAATTGTACATCAGAAACCAGAGAGTTAAAAACAGAAAAACATTGTTAATATTTTGCTAATCTCACGCAAACCTTAAACTTTATGTTTCTTTATGAACGTAACTGTCATCTACAGCATTATGGCTTTCTACGTTTTCTCATTTTGTCATTATATCTCTTTGTAAACCAAAATTGGAGCTACTATGAATAAATGTGTCATATGTGTGGAATGGTGTGTGATAAAATGAGTGTGTGTGTTGTGTGAGACGGGGTCAGGCGTGTGTGTTTGTGAATAGAGTGTTTGTGTAAAGTGTGTAAGGGAGGTGTAGGGTATACGAGCAGATGGTAGACCTCTCCCCTGTAATGTCTGCTTCAGAGAGAACAATACGTCTCTCTTTCTGAGGCATGATTAAGGGGTGGAAGAGGATTGCTCTCCATGGACAGCTGGTTGGCAGCATGCCTCAAACGCACATACAGACACCCCCACCTCATCATCCACACAGACACACTAAGCAATTAACTGGCACGGGCCACGGCTTAAATATTCACCAGCCCAGAGCAAACAAAAGACCTTCAAAACCATTCTCACATGGCTCATGGCATATTTCTCTTATGCATTTTCTGTTTTGTTCTTCTACTTGTCATATATGTGACCCTGGACCACAAAACCAGTCATAAAAGTTTTTTTTTTTTTTTTATTGAAATGTATGCATCATATGAAAGCTGAATAAATAAGCTTTCCATTGATGTATGGTTTAATAGGATAGGACAATATTTAGCTGAGATATAACTATTTGAAAATCTGGAATCTGCAGGGTTCAATATATATATATAAATATATATATATATATATATAGAGAGAGAGAGAGAAAATCTAATTTAAAGCTGTCCAAATGAAGTCCTTAGCAATGCATATTATTAATCAAAAATCAAGTTTTGATATTAACTAGTTTATTTTTACATTTTCTAAAATCATGTGTTTTTTTTTTTTTTTTTTTATTGTGCTTTCCAATTACTCTCAATCAAACTGCATTTGGGTTATTTTGATAAGGTAAAAAATACTGCCAACTAATACAATAACAACATTAAAAAAAACAACTAACAGACAAATTGATTTTTGAAAGTTATCTGTTTTTGCAAATAAACTTTTCATATATTTATGATATATGACATTTACAAAATGTCTTCATGGAACATGATCTTTACTTAATATAGTTTTTTTTTTTTTTTTTTTTTTGGCATAAAATAAGAAAAACAAATCTAATTTTGACCCATACAGTGTATTGTTGTCTATTGCTAATATATTGGTGCTACTTATGACTGTATCTGTGCTCCAGGGTCACAGATTTTTAGCACATATACTTCACAACACTTCTCATTTGGTGTGCCTTAGAAGAATAGTTCACCCAAAAATTTGAAACTCATCCTAATGTTGTTCCAAACCTGTAAGGATTTCTTCAAAAAATAAAAAAAATTACAAATTAAAAGATTCACAGTATCTCTTTCTTTACAGCTTTTTCCCCCCTTACAAAATGGTGACTTAGGCTAGTCCCTAAAAAAAATTGCCCAACGTCTTTTATGTTCCATAGAAGAAAGTCATGCTTAAAACAACTTGAGGCTCCTATTCAATATCATTATAGTCTTATGTATTTATTTATTTTAAGTGACCTATCCCTTTAAGATTTGCAAATCAGCCAAGTATAACAATATTGAAAGACCCAGTAAAATTAAAAATCACCAAATGTCAAAGTAACACATTCATAAAAGTACAAATTCTCCATGATATTCTGTGTACATAAATCAAGTGGAATTAATGAGTACACTGAAACATCAAAAGAACGCGTAGTAAAACAGAACAACAGAGGTTACAGATCTCGGCGACTTTTATTGCATTCCTCTCATCGTTACAAACAAAAACGCCTTCAAGAAGCTGGACAAATGCGCACGGGTCTGAGAGTGAATGCAGTTCCGCTTGTCTCCCCCTTCAGCAGCGCGCTCCGCTTGGGGGCGAGCGGTTCTCCCTGCGCGCGCCGAGAGGAGGCGGGGCCGAGCGACAAGCGGAACTGCTTTTGATCCCCGAGGGACTCGCAGCTTTCACATTCCGCGCATTCCGGGCGCCGTGAACAATCGGAGCTCGGTCATTTATTAGCAGAGCCCCTCCCCTCCTGAGCTCAGTCTGCTGGAGGAGCTCTCCAGACGCGCACGCAGCTCAAACATACGCATGGAAATAAAAGCCGTACCCAACGAATTTCCTTAAGGATTATATCGTTAAACATATAAAAGAGTACAGAAAGTCGTCCGTAACTTTTGGGCGTGATGCGATTGTGATTTGGTGAGTTTTTAAAACGTTTTAAAGTAGCTTATGGTCCTTTTTTATGACACATTGCTTGGTGTCTACCAGTGAACTATGCTTTTATTTAATACACTGTATGTGTGCAATAG
The DNA here is from genome assembly GCF_023724105.1 of Carassius gibelio. Lineage (NCBI taxonomy): Eukaryota > Metazoa > Chordata > Actinopteri > Cypriniformes > Cyprinidae > Carassius > Carassius gibelio. The sequence continues at coordinate 14,937,228 of NC_068401.1, read as the reverse complement.
GATTTTATTATTGATATATTTATTATTATTATTTTTTGTGAGCTATATGATAAGTCCAACGTTTTTGACTTAAATGTTTTTTTGAAAGACACAACATCTTTGGTGCTACTTTCAGGTTTACCTACAATAAAGATATTGTGAATCTTGTCTTGTTTGTAATGCTCCATTTGACATATTTCAATGTATTATAACAATTGTTATTGTAAAACAAGGGTGATACGCTAAATAGGAATTTTTCTTTGTAGTAGGAACTAATTTTTCAACTTTGGAATGTTATTGAATCCTACCCAGTTTTCCTTTACTTTTAATTCTATTCAAAATGTATACTTAAGAGGAACCCCAGTGCATGTTGGGGGTTGTAGGATGGTGCCAGTGGTATTTTGAGTAAACGTGGTGTTGCTATGGGCAAAGGCTAGAAGTATGTGGAGTGAGGCACCACTCACTGGTGTTTGCTGTTGTAGAGTGTTGCAATATAGATGAGCAATAGCAAGGGTTTTGTTTGAAATCATTATTTAATTATATATTTTTTTCAAACCAGATTCACAGTCCAGCCTAAAAAACTCTACTACAACAATAATTACTATCTGCAAAACAAAGACTGAAATGAGAACGGCAGAGGATTCGTCAGGCACGGTGCTGCACCGACTGATTCAAGAGCAGCTCCGTTATGGAAACCCTACTGATCCCACTCTGTTGGCCATCCAGCAGCAGGCTCTGCGTGGAGGCAGCAGCGGTGGAGGAGCAGGAAGCCCTCGTTCGTCCCTGGAAAGCCTAACGCAAGAGGAATCGCTTTCTCCCCAGTTGTCCACCCGGCAAGAGCCCCAGGGCCAAGAGCATCAGGGGGACTACCAGCATTCAGAGAGTCCCATCTGCCACCTTTATCAGCTCCACACAGAGGAGCTGCCTACTTATGAGGAAGCAAAGGCTCACTCACAGTACCTGGCCTACCAGAGAGGTGAGGTAGGGCTTCAGCACGGCAGCCTGGAGACCCCTGGTATGGTTGGAGGAGCCGAGCAGGAAGAGAGAGTGTGGGATATGAAGCGAGAACATGCTCGCTCACTCAGCGAACACTTCATGCAGCTCTCGCTGGAGAGGAACTGTACCCATGACGGGAATCCCATGAGCTCATCGCATAGCTACCCCCAGCTCTCCAATAACCACGCTGGTCTTGTTGTAAACGAGAGGTCGATGCATGAGCCAGACCAACGTGGTCCACCACCGGAATACCCCTTCATGGTCAGATCCCCTGGATATATGCTTAGTCATTCACAGGAACATGGGCACTATTACAAAGAGCCTCCCCCTGCTTTCCATTCACAGCATCACAGGTCCGTTCAACTGACATTTTGATTATTTATATTAGGTATAGGTACACTGTGGGTGGTTTGGCATACTAATTATTTTTATTTTTCTCTATCAGGTTATTTCCAACCCAATCACAAATGCCCCACCATAGCGGCCTGCCCACGTTGACCCCTGCTGGTCAGGATGTCATTGTTGGAGGATACAGCATCCCGGTGAGCAACTGCCAAGTAGAGCAGCTCATTAAAGAGAACGAAAGACTGAGAGGAGAAGTGGAGAGCTACAACGAGAAGGCAACAAGGCTACAGAAGGTAAGAGAGGGCTTTTTGTTTCTTCTTAGAAACCTCCCAAAACTGTTATATTCTTGGTATGAATTCCACATTTTGTCACTGATGCAAAAAAGGCAGCCGTGCTCTTTGATTTTGATCTCAGAATAAAGAACCTTGTGGAAACAAGAAATGTTGGTGTCTTCTAGCTGCATAAGGAGATTAGCCCTCTCGCTGAGTAGGAATCCACGCAAGGGAGAAGATCACAAGGAGTTCGATTTAATTTGAAAAGCACTCCTTTCCTAGTGACTGAGTTCAAATTCCCAGTAACTAATTTAGCATGTGAAACAACACTGAATTTACCCATTCCTGCAATGCCAAGCATTTTTCTGTAATGTGATAATAGCATCACTTAAATTCCAGAGTGTCATGCCAGAACAAGGGGAAAAAACGGGTTTATTTTGTTTGCGCGTTTGTTTTGGAAATGTTTCCTTGCATGTGTCATTCAGTGGCGTAACATAGATTGAATTTCAGTTTAGTTTCCACATAGTTCTTGAAACCAGAACAACTGTATTCTAACAACTGTATACAGTGGATCATGAAGATGAAGTCGCGGCAAATCGTAAATCAGACAACGCCAAAGGGGGAGGCCTCCCTGTGTTGTTCTGTAGCCCTCTTTGTTAGGATTCCAATGGGATGCCAATAGGAGCAGATGTCTTCGCTCATCTAAGTGTCCGTCAATGAAGAACGGGCTTTGCGTAGCCCACAGCTGATGGACTGAACTGCAGAGAGCAACAACCAGACCCCACAGCTGTGGATTCCCCGACTGAATGGCCCTTTTCACCTTCACTCTTCAACAGAACCCCACATGGCACCCAGGATCATGCTTAAGAATTTAACTACCTAGATGAAATGAATATAGTGTTGTTAGAGTACAAATTTGAACTGTGATATTTCTGTAATGACAGTTTAAATCGTTATGGAAAAATGTGCTCTTTCATGAGCCATATTCTGCGTCACAAATGCCATACAGGTGCATATAGTGTGAAGTACTGTCCTCGTCTCTGAATGGTGTGCCTTCAACACGCACTTTTCCTTTGTTCCCCACGTTTGCCTTTGGCATCCCGCCCTGTAGGGAGATGAATGTGCAGACACCTGGGACTCATAAGTGTTCTTTCTGGAATGTTGATTCAATTCCCAGTCGCTGAAGAGCTCTGTGAGAGTGATTCACTTGTGGGCAAGCACCAGGAAGAGCTCAGCCAAGCACATTCTTCTCTCTTTTCCTTTATTGTCCGAATTGTTTTTGCCTATCTGTCATTCTTGCTCTCTGATCGTTGTTGTATAATGTTAAGGTGTATGAAACACCGTATAGTTGACGAAAAAATGGAAATCCTTTTGTATACTCGCCCTCATGTTGTTTCAAATCCTTATGACATCCATCCTTCCAGGGAACACAAAAGGAGATACTTAGTATAATGGCCAACTTGTTCTTTCCCATACACTGAAAGTAAACGAGAACCAGAAACTGATGAGTTCCTTTAGGTTAAAGAGATTAAAATGCCTTTCCCCTCTCTTTCAGCTTGAACTGGAGATTCAGAGGATATCGGAGGCCTATGAGACTCTTATGAAGGGATCTGCAAAGAGAGAAGCCCTTGAGAAAACCATGAGGAACAAGCTTGAGAGTGAAATCAAGCGACTTCATGACTTCAACAGAGATCTCCGGGGTAAGATGATTCACATAGCGGAGTAATTGTCTTAAATATGAGCTACATGCTTGGGTATGAGGTGATAAATACTAATTGTGACTCTTATATCAGACCGCCTGGAAACAGCCAGCAAACAGAGAGCAGCCATGGAAGTTGAAGACAAGAGTCGGCATGCCTTCGCCAAACTGGTTGAGCAAAGTAAGAATTCCCCTTTGCTTCACCATAACTGATCTTTCTCCCAATGTGTGGACCGTGCGGGCAACCATTCGAGCAGCCCCAGCTGTTCCCACTGACTTTTTATGTTTATGTTGTAGGCATAACAATGCATTCCTCTAACAATAATGTACTGCGTGGTTATCATTGATGTGATTCCTGACAAAGTGTTTGGTTTTAAATATTTCTTGCTAAGCTGAAATGTTCCATTACAAAAAAAAACATTTTTATAATCCATTTTAAGTGCCTAGGGTTCAGTAAATAGCTTGTTAGGTACACGCTGTATTCTGCATCTCAGATAGTTGCTTTTAGAATTCGACCACCAACCATCATTAACACTGGAAGTAAATGTGACCTGGATTCCTGAAATATTTTCAGGTATTTTGGGATATTCCGTCCTCCTGGAATGCCCCCACCACTGGTTCAGCTTCTGAGGCCCTAAGCACCCCTTCCGATGGCCTATGCACTGGCTCTCCATTTTTAGGCATATTAGTGCTAAAGAATTTAGAGCGGTGTTAGGGAAAATTAGATTTGTTTAGCTAATCCTAATAGGGATTGTTGTTGTTGTCGTTCAGCATTTGATTTGACCATATTGGAATGGTCTTTTTTTTTTTGTTCCCCAAGATTTGATTATCTATGAAGTTATCTTTCATATTTGTGTATTAAAATTAGTTTTGCTCCAAGTCTGAAACAGAACCAAACACAAACAAAAAGCCTGGATGTTTAAATGTTCCTTGTGAGCCAACACATAAGCATGTCCAAGCCACGATTCAGTACGATGATGTATAAGTTAACATTTATGACCTTGTGGAGCTATTTGCTTTCCATGTTTACTGCCTGCCTCAGAGGCATTCCAGAGATTCAGTTGGTACAAAGACGTGCCTGTGTGCGTAAGGGGATAAGAAGTCTGCATTCCATCCAAAGGCATTTGTTTTGGGTTGTATAATCAGAGTAGTAGCAGAAAGGAAGACTAATTGCTGTCTAATTTGTTTTCCATCTCACAAGGCATTCAAAGTGACCCAGAAACAAGGGAGCTGGGCTTTAGTGTGAGCCAAGTCATCGTAGAGCATTTTGGAATTCAGCATCCCAAATGGGAATTCACTGAATTGCTTTTGTAATCTGGGAATTCTAAAGCAGTCTGCAGTGCAGGTCAAAGGACACGCGGAAACTCGGCCACTCCCCTGCAAACCCAGACAGACATGTGTAAATCAAGCTTGCCTCTTTTGTTCCAGACTTTTGTGGGAAGCTTATCCCCTGAGAATTGGTTAGAATGAGACTACAGCCCAGAGAATGCTCTGGACACACCCCAGTCCTACAGCGCGGTCATTCATTTTGTGGCCTGTGTGACTGCTAGGCATGATGAGTGATCAGCAAGCATTGCTTGTACCCTTACTGAAGTAAGTTGTCATGCTACATGGTTCTCACAATGTTTGTCTCTTTCTCGCCGTAGATGAGGATCACCTTAGAGAGCGGGAACGTCTGGAAAAAGAGCTGCAGCATCTGCACGTCTCGGGAGAAGAATGGAAGAGGCGCAGAGAAGCCTTGGAGCTAGCGCTGATGTCCGCTCAGACACGAAATAGGCAGCTGGAAGAAGAGTTACGCAGGAAAAGAGCTTACGTTGAGAAGGTGGAGAGAATGCAGAGCGCCCTGGCACAGTTGCAGGCAGCATGTGAGAAGAGGGAGGCGCTGGAGTTACGACTGAGGACCAGACTGGAGCAAGAGCTAAAGAGCCTGAGAGCACAACAGGTAAAACACAAAAAAAGGCAATCTTTTGTGCACCAAACTGGTGAGAAAATTATGTTTTGGGCTCGACAAGTAAACCTTTCCTTTCTCTTTCAGTGGCAGTCTCAAGCCCAGCAAACAAGTCCTGGGTCCTATTCGGACCTTAACGTGTCATCTCTGCATCAGCAGCTGAGGGAGCGAGAGGAGCAGGTTCTGGCCCTGGAGGCTGACATAACCCGCTGGGAGCAGAAGTATCTTGAGGAGAGCACAATGCGTCAGTTTGCCATGGATGCTGCTGCTACTGCTGCAGCTCAGAGGTGAGTCTAAGTGATAGAAGCCCTGCCTAACAGGACAAGAAATTAAAATAAAACTTCTCTATAACTGTAATGCTCTTCTCAGGGATACAACAATCATCAACCATTCACCTCGCCATTCACCCAATAGCAGCTTCAATGAGGACCTGCCGTCCCCTAACCACAGACATCAGGAGATGGAAAACCGGTATGTCCACTTACAGTTACATTTCTCTATCCAAAACTGGAAAGTCAATCAAAATTTGCTATAAAAATTCCCAGTAGTCTCCATGCGCTATTTCTCAAAGAAGTCTGTTCAATCAGGATTCGGGCACTTTATGCTCAACTTTTGGAGAAGGATGCCGTCATAAAGGTCATGCAGCAGCGGTCAAGGCGGGATCAAGGCCGACCTGAGTCGCAAGGCCTGCGACCTGCTCAATCTGTTCCCTCCATCAACACGGTTGTCCCAGCCAGCAGCACCCAAACAAAAGGTGAGCATAGTAGCTATAGCCAGTGGTTTCCAGTGAAACCTACCTGCCTGAAAGTTTCTAGCAATCCTGAAAACCTTCATTAGATGGTTCAAGTGTGTTTAATTAGGGTTGCAACTGACCCTCCAGGAGCAGGATTGGACACCCCTGCTATATGTCTGTAACATATCTGAACCAAAAATTAAATACACTTTCAACTGGACAACTGGCAGCTTCTTTACTTAGCGTCTATGTAATGTCGCCAAGAAAGAATGTGCCAACCGAAATAAAATGAGTGCGGCGACTAGCCGGTGTTCTTGAAATAGTACACATCTTGTGAAACGGAATGCATTTCGCTGTTCTCTAGAATAGATTCTCCAGAATAGTAAAGGGGGTTTACAGGATGGCAAATGTTTGCATGGTGGAATGCCTATGTTGGAACCAGTAATTAAACTGCTTCCTTTTCTGTCTGCGATTTTAGGGAAAAGCCTCTCAGATGACCAGACAGCAGCCGCATCATTGCCCCCCTTGCCCCATCTGCTAGCCAAAACCCAGTGTAGAGACCGCAGCACCCAGTGTGAAGAACCTTCAGATGAGACCAACCCTAAAACAGAACCTGCTCCACGATCTTCCATTGCTTTCAGTTCTGGTGTGTAAACTTGTGCATAAACCCATCTTTATTTGTGTCACTTACTGTATTTATTTGGTATTTCTGGAGTAGTTCGATAAGTTCTGTTGACTGAATTACAATGTGATAAATCTATTATGTAGGATCAGATGACAGACAGTGCTTGATGGTTAGAACTTTTTTAATGATGGTGCATACTTGCCCTTTTGAACCAGAGTGGTTAAAGAGTAACCCGAGCACCATGTCAAAGCAGCGATTGGGGAGTGAACTCAAACAAAACATAGTCAAAGTTTTGTAAAACTTCCCGCCTTGTTTGCTCTCCAGGCATTAGCCAACAAAGCTGAAGATCTTGTATTTCATTGCAGATTCCACTGCACTCAACGCAAACCAGATCAACAGCGCTGTTGAAAACGACATGGTGGAGATTCTCATCTGAGATGAATGGTGTTCAGCTTGATGCTGCCTGATGTTCTTACACACAGAAGATTCTCACTGGATGTCCATTTGAGGACCAACCATATCAAGAGAATCCTGTGCTTGCTATGAGAAGAGCTCGCCATTGAAGCACCAGACAGAAAGAAGAAAGAATAGTGGGAGTAACCTAAAACTGATCTTTGGTGAAGGAGAGCTGAGCTCTCCTGACAGTTCCTTCACACATTGAAGGACAGTGTTCATTCTCAGCTGGTGGCGTTCAACCTGGACTATGAGATGTATGGTCTGAATGTGAGGTACTTGGACAGTACTCTAAAGAGCTCCAAAAAGCTACCACAAGACTTCTTAAGTGCTTATAAACACATTGTACATGTTCTTTTGTATTTATGAATATTGCTGCTGACTGTGTGACAGAATGGAGAAATAGCGCAAGAAATATCCCGCTGTTGTGAAACTTTTGTTTTTACATTTGCTTTTCATTTGAGGAACAACCAAGGGCAGTGTTGTTGTTTTACCATCTAAGTATACCGACCCATGTAAGACTATAGCCCACATTCCTAGATAAAAGCACAGACAAATATATATCTAACTTCATGTGCTCCATGTATAGTAGATGTACCATCGCAACTGCTTCATCCTTAAATATCAAGAAAAGAATAGTTTGGATTGTAGGAGGTCAAATACAGCTTGAACCTGGAGGCCTGGGATTAGACCATTAACCAGAATAGTTGGGTAAATACCTTCACTAGCACTCCCTTTGACTAAATTATCATTACAGTTGGCGTTCTTACTATAACTGACTGACAGCGGGTGCTTCTCGCTCCCAGATTTAAGTAGAGGAATGGGAAGCCTCCTTTTGGGGACAGTGGATGAGTAAATGCTCTATTAGTGACCCTTAGGGAAGTGTTACCCTTAGGAGGCACAGGGGGCTGATGTTTCAGATGCCATATTATTAATATTTTGTGCCCAGAACTGCAACCACCACACATGCCACTCCCTCGCAGACAAGCCGGAGCTAATCTTCCCACAATCCTCCTTGGCGAAATGCCCTTGCAAAGAGGAAAAAAAAGGCTATCTGCAGTCTGACCCTTAGCCTTGTTCAGACGACTGGCATTTATACTACCATCCTCTTTTTGGATCTATTTATCTGTGTAGTGCTGCCGTAGCTGGTTTGGTTTCCTGACTCAAAGGTTCTTCAATGTAGCGACTGTGACTAGCCTTGATTTCTGAGACAGGGACGTTTCTCCCTGTTCGCAATCAAGACTACACTTGCATTATAGTGGGATTATGATATAAAAGGTTACCGTGAAAACAAACCGTCTTATCTGTGTGGGTAATAAGTATGATACCATGTTAATTTAACCTTTCACGCTATCATTAAATGCTACTTTTATTTTCCTATTGGCTCTGAAGCGACGCAATTGCTGGTCAATGCTTTGTAGCGGAGTCATGCTTGTTTTGTTCACTACTTGGACTGTTTACAGAAAGGGCTGTTTTAAAACGAGAGAATTTTAATATATTTTGCGTATTATTTTACTTTTTGGTATTTTTAGTAATGTGAACATGCCAAAGATTTGCATTACGATTAAGTTATATAATAAAATATGAGCATTAGCGACGTGAAATGTAGATAACGCAGTTCAAACTGGTTGACCCATATTTGGATGTTGCTGTGAACTTCAAGAATGGGGAATTGTTTTGTATGTCACTTAACATTTCAGTAATTTGAATAAAACTTTAATATATATCTTTACAAAGACAGTGTGTCATCTGGTTTGTGTCTCAACGGTAAAGACAGCTGCGTTTAGATGGAGGTATGAGTGATTGAGTCCTTCTGAGATGTTTCACATGTGCAAGTCTACACAAGCTGCTCTTATCGGTGTCCTTCTTTGGCATGAATGACATCTTTCTTTTCAAAGCACAAGGGAGTCTTATTCACAACAGCAAAACAAATCTGCCACCTGCTTCACTGTTGGCAAGCAGTCTTCATGAAGAGAGCCCACATTCCAGCTTTGCTCTCAAAGCCGCAAAAAGAACATTCCTCTCATCAACCGCGCAAATGTTAAAGTGGAAGACGAGGAAAAAATGTGCAACACAGACCAAACTGCTATAAATACATAATGAAAGCACAATGATTAACTAAATGCTTAGAATACAATTCTGGAAATATCCAGTTCTCTTTTGTTGTTTTGCAAATTAAGACCTAATTTTAGCCTTTGTGAGCTCACTTTCAACTCGAGAGGTGCATCCGAAATTGCTCACTGAGTAGGTACTACGATTTGAGGTGAAACAAACCATTTTTGAAGCAATCTCAATGGAAGTATTAGGACATCTGGGTACTCTCCTACTGTGAATCCGGTATTCTCTTCATATACTGTTTTTCACTTATACTAGTAGGAAAATAGACATATTCAGATGCAGGGTAGGGCATTTTACTGCCTTAGGCAAATTAGAGCAAAACAGACAAGAGTCTAAACAGTTTGGAATGCTTCGTAATGGCTCATATTCAATAGCTCAACATCAAGAGGAATTTGCCCCCTGGTAGAGTAAAACATGTTAGTGCATTCCATTCCAAACGGGGAAGAAGAGAGATTTCTGACATGTCAGATAAGAAGTAGAGCTGACATGCTTTTCTTTTTTTTCAGCACCCAGAGGAAGATTCTATACCTCTGATATTGATCTTTCATAGCTCAGGAGGCATAGTGGAATTTTCAGTTCAGTTATATATATATATATATATATATATATATATATATATATATATATATATACGATTGTCGAGAAATAGAACCAGCCAAATGAGAATGCTTAGAAGATTAAAGAGTATAGCGATATTAAAAAGTTACTAACACAGCTAGACAATTTAATTCTAATTTTTCATACTAAAAACTTGCAAATCTCAGGGTTTAAATCTCCAACACAGTTTCAGACAATATTGCAAGGTTTCTCAACTTCTCACTCGTCATGGCCCTGCAGAATTTTTTAACTCCAAAATCACCTGCCTGTAATTTTACAGTAATCCTGAAGACCTTGATTAGCATGTTCAGGTGTGTTTGATCAGGTTTGGAGCTTAACTCCAGGATCTTCAGAGCCAGAGATGAGAAACCATGCATCATTAGAGATCTAATTTAAAACCTCATGAGCAAGGTTTCTCAAATCTGACCCTGCTCTGCAAAGTTTTGCCCCAACTCTAATTAAAGACACCAGAGCAAGCTAATCAGTGTCTTCAGAGTTACTTGAAAAGTACCGTTCAGGACTTCAGAGAATTTTAAAAAGATAGGAGCCTAGAGATGGGCAGATGAAGCCTTGTGAAACTTTTAAGGTATTTTCCTGATTGGACAAAAAAAAAAAAAAAAAAAAAAAAAAACGGATTCAAAACTTCATAGCCTCAAAGGCAGGCCATACAAGTGACATCTAGTGGTCAACGGCGATTATAGCAGCCTCTTTCAAATATTTTTATAGCAGCCACTTTCAAATATTTCCCACATTTTGTTAATTCTAGTTTTAACACAAAAGCAATACTCCGCAATAGCCGCTTTGTCTTCATTCTGAGAATAATTGTCGACACATGAAAGTGTTACTATGAACAGGGAGGGAACACCAAGAATTTTGTGCCTCCTTATAATGCATGAAGCCGCACCAAAGATTCGAATCGGTCTCCTCACTTCAGGTGTTTCATTGTGACATATGAAGGCTCAAACGCCATCGATCACGAAGATTTGATAACACAAGCCTCGACACACTCTTTTGAACCAGTCTGCTTCGATAGATGACAACAACAGGCTTCGGAGCCTCAGTGTCAAACATCTGCAGGAGCCTCATGCAGTCACACTTTTTTCATATTTATTCTCATTGCGAGTGGTTGTTTATAAGGCACAAACCTATATGAAAAATGTGCCTTGTAGAGTTTCACCTTTCCTCCCTGCTCTGTCAGCAGCATTAATCTCTTAAGAACTTTGACTCCCAAGTTCTGTTCATCAGCTGCATTTTTCAGATGGTTTTCTAAAGAACGCAGACACATGAATCACTATAAGAGCAGCCAGTCTGCCAACTCTATGCAATCATGTTTCAGTATAAACTACTTTGTAGTAGCCTATGCATTAATACGATGATCCTCACACACCCTGAGCAACATGGTTACTTAAAAGCTACCTAACAATGTTAAATAAGAAACCTTTATTGAGAAGAGGACTGTGTGTGTGTTCTTCAGTCAGTTTCTGTTTTCAGAATAAATATTTTGCCTCATATGCCTCCCTCGGTAGGTGTGAGCTGGCATTCCACAAATGCTTTGTGAGATACCTGGCCAATGTGTTTACTTGTGACAGATCAGTGTGAGTTTTCTCAGCTGAAGGAGTAAAGATGTAAGGAATGCTCCTGCTGGAATGTCTCACTTCTCAGGGGGCTCCAGTACACTTCAAGGTCAACCAATGGCTTGGTGTGCTAGCAGCCACCTCCTTCCACTACCAGAATCATCACTGTCCTTGCGCAATAGCATAAATCATTTGTATACCACTGTGTCTTCATGTAACTGAGCGCTTTTCTTGTCTCACTTGAACGATCGTGTTCATTTCTGGTGTTCTGTCTAGGTGAGGGGTCAGATTGGTGGACTAAGAGCTTCTACATCTGTTAGTGTGTATACGCAGATCTCACGCTGTTCCATGGGGAATGTCATTCTTGGCACTCTGCTTGTTTTAGCAGGCTTCCCAGGCTCCCCAAATTGCAGTGGAACCATCAGGGATTTGGTCCATTCCAGAAACATCTGCAATTTAAAAATGTTTAAGACTTAAAGACATCTGCAGTTTCTTCAGATGAACGTGTGGTGCAATCCTATTGCTATATAGGTTAAAGTGATAGTGATTGTCATAGTGATTTGTCAGCAGATAAGTGACAGTTCACCCCAAAAAATTTAAATTCTGTTGTTCACTTATGACTTCTGTGGAACATATTCTAAGAAATCTCGTTTTTCTATAGACGGAGTCAGTACGCTCCAACGCTGTTTAGTTCCAGACATTGTTCAAAATATCATCCCGCAAAAGAACAAAATGCATTCATGCTTTATCTTTACATGATTAAGTATGATAACCATCATGTTCCCACCAGTGTTCAGAATAGTATTTCCCAGTGATGTCCTCACTGACTCAGCAAATGAAAAGCACATTGTTAAAACTGGCCTTTACAGATGTTCCAGAGATCTTAGTAACATGTTCTTGGTCAAGGACCTTAGTAACACATACCTAGAAAAACAATACAATAAGTCAAATGTTGTGTTTTCCATCAGTTCCCAAGGAGACTCGCTGAGATTCCAAAACCTCCAGGAGTGTGGATGGAATAAATTTCCCTCACCAACTCTTTCCCCTTTCCTTTCCAAAGACAGTCACGGCCGTCTAATTTTAAAGACATCATATAATGCCTCTTTCACAAGATGTAATGCAAGTCTCAGGTGAGCCCAGAAAATGTCTGCGGCGTTTCAGCTCATAATACCCCACAGATCATTTATTATAGCCTACCAATCTGGAACAGAGCAAAAGGTCTTTTTTGGTGTGCATTGTTTGCTGCGACTCTTATTGGCGGAATTTCTATACAGCACCATATAGTTCTTCACCATGTTTCTACTACTAAGTGTGAACTTAGTATTATTAAAAAAATGAGTTAATTATTAAAAAATGAGTTAAAGGGGTCATATGATTGATCACATATGAACATTATTTTGTGTATTTGGTGTAATGCTATGTGTTTGTGGTTTGTTTATGAAAAAAAAAAACTTATTTTCCACATACTGTACATTATTGTTGCTCCTCTTTGCCCTCTATTTCTGAAACATAGATTTTTACAAAGCTCATCGGTCTGGAAAGTGAGCTGTGCTCTGATTGGCCAGCTATCCAGTGCCCTGGGATTTGCTGAATCTCTCAAGTGTGTGACGGAAATGTTACGCCCCTTTCCATACTGTGATGCAGTGTCCCGGTGACAAAAACTAAATCCACTGTCCCCAAAAACTGCCATTACAAATGAGGTAATTATTGCATTCATTGGAGACCTAAAAGTGGATTATTATAGCTTGTGTTTTTACACGTCGTTGCGTAGTGTGTCACGCCACGTAAAGACAAAACCATTTGTGATCTGAGAAATGACAAAAAAGAAGCGCTACACATTGATCAAAACTCACATTCGAATCCTCAGTGGCAAATTCTTTAAATATGAAAGCATACTTACAGGTTGTGAGTCAGAAAAGCCTGCATTGTAGGTTCAGGAAACAATCCGTTGCACGGACACAAACTAATATTTGGTTTGAACTGTTATGGAACCATGTTGTAAATGTTATTTCTGGTTGTGTCCTCCTTTGAAAGACCAAAGAAAAAAGTTTCGCTTTCACAACAGATCCCACAGCATCTCCACGACACGGCGGCGGTAGCAAGCAAGAATCAAAGTAACTCCTTTCTTTGAGTGAACACTTGGGGGAGTTATGTCAGTTTTTCCACATAGTGACATAGACATGTGGGGGGCGTGTTTAAGTGAGGTGTTTTTAAGTGAGGTGTAACTTTCTAAAGAATATCTTTTGGGGTTTGAGACTATAGTCTTTGCAACTTTAGGGATCTTATCTGTGCACGAACAGCTTGTAAGAGAAAGAAAAAATCTTGTAATCGCATCATAGGACCCCTTTAAATTTAATGTGAACAGATGAGCTCACAAGCATATATAATTGGTTAACAAAGTTCAAAATCAGTTTCCCCATGGAGAAAATGAATGGAATTTACTCCCAGACCCAGAATGTTGTTGTGCATTCTCTATATAGCAACAACAAACAAAACAATCTTTATATATTAGTTTGCAGTGTGTAAGGGAAATTACTTGGTTATATAAATAATAAATTATTTTGGTTTAATTTACAATCTAAACTCAGGCCATTTTGTATTGGTTTTTAAAAGTAATTTGTTTAAAATGACGTTGATAGAGACATATATGGAATAAAATTGCAGACTCCTATGAATAATTTATTGTAAATATCATAAACATTTAAAAATGTTCGTATTGCACAGCTTTATTGGAAACGGTTCACCATATTCTCATTACTCAAGTGATGTTAACCCAGATTTGGTCTTTTTCAAACATCACATTTTGCAGAATAAGCTCTTCTCTCCAGCATGTTCTTAAATGACAGATTGACAAAGACGAGTCATTATGTAGACTGGAATCAAGTCTAGATGAGGCAAATTCTAATCTCTGTCACTGTGACTCTATTCTAAAGATAGCCTAATTATGATCAGTTATTGTGTCTAGAGAACATCCAGTGACTTGCATCAAGAGCTCCACAGGAAGGTCAGACATGCCTGAAGAAGTGTTCAAATTACCTGGCAAAAGACTCAAAGCGTCTATGTTGCAGCATTGCAAATATGAACTGGTCATCGCGAAGCATGCCTCCTGTATTTATGTCCATGTCTGTGTGTTATGAAGTGGCTTGTGAAATAGCAATTGGTTTTCAAATGTTTTCATGTTTATCAGAAACCTCTTCAAAATTCCATGCTTTCACTGAAACCTGTTTATTCACAGATACGGTTCGATTTCCCCAGCATGTGATGATTTTTCCCCAGTAACGGCATACCATGTTAGCCCAGATAAGGTCCTTGCACTGCTATGTAATGCACGCTGTAAACAGGAATGTCCACAATGTTGTTTCACAAGAGCTCAATCCCAGTCACACACTGACAGGTGAGGATGGACAGTGTCACTTATTTAGTAGCACACATGTTCTCGCCTCATGTTTGCACACGGCATAGAGAGAAAATGTGGAGAAATGGCTGTTTTTAACTGCCCTCTCAGCTTAACTATTGGTACAGTGCACAATAGAGGCCAAATGCACATGATTGCAGGAGTTGGATGGATATTTATGTCTTGTTGCCAATTTGCTGCAGAAGAATCTAGAATGCTCTGCTGGCAAGGAAAAAAAAGAAAAGGTTTTCCAGGCCCTTCAAATGCCAATTACTATACACAACAAACTATTTAGGCAATGTCTGTAAGAAATTCTCTGCAGTTTCAATTCCTTTATAGCAGTACTTTTTTGACACATTTATACAATACTTTTAATGAGTTTTGGCTGTTAATTTACATGACAATAATTTAGGGGGGCTGGAAATGCAAACTTCTGAAAACGGGTTTCAAAGTGCAAACAAAAACACCTCATAAGAACACAAACTATTATGAAAACACTGATGTCAGGTGCCTGTGTATTACATTTTCATGCATGTATGTAGTTTTTCTTTACAAAGGCCCAGACATCGCCAACTACTGGCCTGGCATGCATAATACAGCAATTTTACTAATTTTCATGGATTCAACAAGAAATACGCATTGTTGTCAATATACAAAACTACGTTTGCAAAAATGCAAAAGAAAATCTTTTCCATTTTAAGTGTACTTTGTTGTGTAAACATACCCTGAGTGGCTTAAAACTTAAAGGGATAGTTCACCCAAAAATGAAAATTCTGTCATTTACTCACCCTCATGTCATTCCAAACATGTATTAGTTACATTCTTATGTTGAACATAAAAGATGATATTTTGAAGATTGCTGGTAATCAATCTTGTACCATTCTGATTCAAATTAAAATAATAATTTTACTGCCTAAATTAAAATAAAATTACTGCCTGAAATGCCCATGGACTACCAGAGGCCTAATGTAGTAAATAACTAAATAATACAAGTAAATGTTTTTGAAGTAAAAAAAAAAAAAAAAAAACATTTGGTCACGCATGCTTGTCTTGTTTTCTGCAGCTGCCAGACTTATCTACATCTCTGAACTAAAGAACAAACACCGAAACAAAGATTGAGAGTGATATCAACTCTTTTCTTACACTGATTTTGAATGCTTGTCCAGTGTAAACAGATGAGAAACCCTGTGCTTAATTATAATTTCTCTTGACAGGGCATTTATGGTTCCCTACAACATCTGCTTTCTAAGATCAGACATACTCTGTTTTCGTCCCAGGGTTATGTATATTTGAAACCTGTCACAAAATAAATGATTTTACTCTTGCATAACCTCTGGAGAGTTTGCACTCTAGCATGTGTAATGCATAACCTAACCCCGAGTCCTCACCCCATGCTTGCACATTTTAGGTTGTGCTTTCTGCCCTCTCCAGGCCTCTACCACAGTTTAGAAAATTGTATTGAATTTATTAATCCAATACTTTCACCTTTGAGACCAACAGGGCAAATGAAGTCATGAATTTAACTGATTATTGTGCAGATCTTAGTGGATTTTTAATATGCAATCATGCATTGCACAAAATAAAGACATTAAGCAACACTACCAGCAGGAGTTTAGATAATAATTAATTCATTGTTGCTTAAATACAGCTATTAAAAGAAGGGCAAAGCATCAATCCCCTCCCTTTGCAGCTTTAATGTAAAAGAGAAGCCATTCATGGAAAAATCCAGAGATTTCACACTGGTGGGCAACAGTACAGTGACATCAGAATGTGAAGGAGGTTGTTTAGTTTTAAATGACAAATCACATCAGTATTGTGTCCTTGACTTTAACTTTACCTGTAATACAGTAAGCTGTATGATTAAAAATTAAAGACACTTCTTCTTTTTTTTAGATTAAGAGAATGTGATTCCATTTATCCCAACAGTATCACATGCCTGAGCTTTTGCAAGAGACACCTTACTTGACTGACAGAAATAGCCTCGCTCTCATCCAGGAAAACAGTTTTGACTCATGAGAGCATAGCATTGTTGCCAAACATCCTGGGTATCCTGTGATGTAATGCCCCGTATGTGTGCTAGTAACATGAAGCTAAAGCCATGGGATTGTTATCCATGCACTGGGACTTTTCAGGTCTAAAACAGTCTGTTATTATGCAGGCTTATGCAGACTGTATTGCCTCCTTTGTAAGGAGGATAAAATAACACGACAAGAACATGAGATATTGCTTCAGTCCCAGACAAATATAAGATGTTATAGCATGAACATTTCAAAGGGAGCAGGCAGCTTTAACAGCAGAACAAATAGTAACTGTTAAACTGTGTGTAGTAAGTTTCACAGAAATATGAAAATTTGTTGGGTTCTATAAGTCCATAAACTTAACAGAAAATGTCCTGGCAGACAATTACCAACACCTTTTTCGTTTTTCTTTGGCATGTCATATAGGCAAAGAGCAAGAACATGTAATTGCTAAATATCTGCTCTGTTGAAGTTTTGAATACTGAGGTCTATTGAATGAGGGATAATCATATTAAGCAATTACATAAGCCATTTAGAAAACAGTATTTAAATAACAGTGAATACTTTCAAGTAAATCAAACAATGAGTGTGTGATGCTGTTTGCTTTGTAGCACCAGTCTTTTCAGGAATGAAATGAATTGAGAATGACTGGCATGGCTTTATTCTGAAAATCTTGGGCCAGACAGGAAACCTAAAGCACTTGTTTGCCTGCTCCAAATCACCAATCAACTTTGGAACATTGCTTCTGTACTGACATGCCAAGTTCAGGGGAAAAAACTCCAAATTAAAACGGAGGTTAATTTTATGGAGTAGCAAGTCTAAAATAAAATGTCTTTCAGTGAGTTATATACTGTACTTTCTCGCACACTAATTCTGAACCTCTTTCTGTACCTAGGTTCTGCCTATCTTCAATGGGTGGCAGGTCCTTTTCCGTTATTGCACCCAAACTTTGGAATTCACTTCCCCTGGCACTCAGAACAGTCACCTCCTGTAGTGAATTTAAGTAAAAACTTGGAACTTATTTGTTTAATCAACACTATCACTAATTTACATGTGTATTTGTCCATTTGGTTTTCCACTTTAATGTCTTGACTACAAAATCTGTGTTATATGCTACTGCATTATTTGCAGTATTTGCATTGGGCAAATGTCCCATGAACTTGTTCAATGTTATTAATTTTTGTTGCTTTGGTATATATATATATATATATACATACATATACCCTATATATATATATATATATATATATATATATATATATATATATATATATATATATATATATATATATATATATATATATATATATATATATATATATATATATATATATATATATATATATAGGGTATATGTAGGGTATATGGATCTATTTAAAGGAACTTGATGTTCCTTCATATTGTAGGTGTTGAAATGTAGCACTGAGTAATGTTTAATTCAGTTTAGTTGTGCCATCTGGTGGACAGAAAATGCCTTTCCACAAATAGAGTAAAAATATGGACCTTAAAATGGAGCCTAAATCTAGATAATCAGTATTTCTGCTATAAAAGTTACATGTGCCACATGGATTTGATTTATCATATTTTGTGATGCCATTTGCTTTATAATATGTATGAGGATTATATTTGATTGTAAACTTTGTTTTAGCATTTCTGTAATAATGTCAGTCAACCATGGAAATAAAAGGATACTCATTCAAAACGCTCAGACCTCCAAATTTTATTTGTACCAAACAACTTCATTCTCTTTCCTGTGTTATTAAAAGCCCTTCATTTAACTTGTAAGTAAATGGTTAGACACTCACACATAGGCAACACATTTACTTAAATATTTTATTTTATTTTGCACAAACGTAATAAATTCTCACACACTCTCTTCTCTTTTCCTTTTTTTGCTCTTTGAAGCTCATTTTGTCATGTTCTCTTTCTCTCTGCAGAGTGTGGCTCTCTGTATCGGTGGTCCTCCTGCTATCCGATTGGTGTTTGATGTCAGTACCGCTCGGCAGGAGTCTGTACCTCTGAACAAAAGGGTCTTCAGCTATTTAAATCCTGACCCAGTTACTGTCTGCTTCAGACCAACTCAATCTGGCTCTGTACTCTAGACTAAACTCTAGACTCCAGACATTTTGACCTCAAAGTACACTGGTATGATTTGTCATTATAACCTATGCAAAAAGCTGGTGACGCCCTGTGTTCAATCGTGCACATGCAGTGCTCAAGTCAAGCAAGAGGAGTCACAGGGAATTAAATGAGAAGCACACCTCTGGAGTTATCAGAATCTTAAAGTATTATCTTAATTGATTGGAAGCATATGTTCATTTATGCTCAAGCAGTGCATGATCTGTTGTTTTCAGTGTATCAGGGTGGCTCAATTCACAAATGCTGCTTCATCTCTGCAAGTGCTGTGATTATGGGTTACTTATAACTTTCACATGAACACGCACCAAGTATCAACTTATCAAATTTGTTATGAGATACAAAAGATTGACAAAGATAAATAAATGTTGTAAAATTACGAGCAGGTAAAGCATTTATATATATCCTATAGGCCCATAACCTTCAGTGCCATGAAAAGAGTTTTGCCCCTTCCATTTTTTGTTTTTTCTTTTGCATATTTGTCACACTTTAAAGATTCAGATCATCAAACACATTTTAATATCACACAAAGATAATGAAAGCAAATACAAAATGCTGTTTTTGAATGATGATTTCATTTATTAAGGGAAAAATCTGTCCAAACCCACCTTTCCCTACAATGAATTGCCCCCTCCTGTTAAATCATGAATGAACTGTGATTAACCACATTGTTTTGGAAAGCTGAGTTAAATCTCCCTAACCAGGCCTGATTACTGCCAGAACTGTTGAATCTAGACATCATGTAAATAGAACCTGCCTGAAAAACAGAACAGATGAAAAGCAAAATATGAGTCTAGAAAGGTTTATAAAGCCATTTCCAAACCATGGTCAAAGACATTATCAACAAATGGAGAAAGCTTTTGGGCAAATATTCTGTGGACTGATGAGACAAAAGTTTAACTTTTTGGAAGTTGTGTATCCCATTACATCTGGCGTAAAACCAACACAGCATTCCATGATAAGAACATCATACCAACAGTCAAAGATGGTGGTGGTTGTAGTGGTAGTGTGATGGTCTGGACCTGGATGACTTGCCATAATGGAACCATGAATTCTGTACTCTATCAGAAAATCCTGAAGGAGAATATCTGGCCATCAGTTCGTCCCTTACAAAAAATAACCATGGTTTTATTATAGTAAAACTGTATTAACCCATGGTTTTTTGGCGTGTTGACTACCATTTGTATAACCACAGATTTACTACAAATACCATGGTTATACTATGGTTAATTTAGCAAAACCATGGTTAATTTGTGGTTACCATGGATTAACTATAGTAACTATGGTTTTTTGGTTTATTTGTAGTAAAACCATGGCTAATTTTCGTAAGGGGTGACCTCAAGCTCAAGTGCACTTAGGTTTTGCAGCAGGACAATGATCCCAAACACACCAGCAAGTCCACCTCTGAATGGCTCAAGAAAAACAAAATTAAGGTTTTGGAGTGGCCAAATAAAAGTCCAGACTTGAATCAGTATGTTTTCATTGTGGCCAGCAACCAGTCTGGGGTGGCACAGAAATCTTCTTTATTTCAATAAAAAATGTGTTTGTTAAGTGTGTATTGCTACTAGATCTTACATTTCAAAGTACAGCTGTGCAATAAAGGTGTTCTATCCTATAAATTCAGTATAATGAAAGGGTGTAATATATTTAACTGATACAGTAGCCTAATTGTCAGGTAGAATACTAATTGAAGATCTACTTAAAATGCCCCACATACCAAAACAAGTGGTTAGCGTGATATCAAAGGACATTTAAACCATCTCTGATTTTTATTATATCGTGTTGTATTGTTATTGGACATACTGTAACTATGCCTGTGATTGTTAAAAAAACGTGTTCTTTATCCCCGCGATGAATACGCGTAAGTGAGCCATATTGGATAGTCTACTACAGTAATGTTCCAGATATAATTGTTTGCGCTCTGCTTTAACACTGGGTTTTGTTATAGGCATAAACCATAAATATTTGACTGAAATACTTGTCAATTAAAATCTGTTTGCATGAACTTTAACTTTTAAATATTTTAAATGTTGCCCCGCCTTCTACTTCTCAAACCTCGTATTTTCTATGATATAGCGCTTAGAAAACACGGAGGAACTTTGTGCTTGGCGAGTTACCCATCGTGTGGTGATAGAGGCGCTTTGCCGACTAAGAAACGTGATTGGAAAACAGTTTGCCTGAAGAGCCCCCATAGTTCCTGGATATAACCTGCACTTTATAAGCAACAACAGCTTTTGTCAACCAGCAATAACGCCTCTGTTTTTGATCTGTTTTGATCTTTGATCGCGGCTTAATAAGAATATTTGAAGTGTTGGTGGATATTATTTGGTAAAAGAGAGCGAAGGGAGATTAATGTCTAGCCTGTGCAGTGTATCGATCGTAGTTTGCTGTTGGTTTTAAACATGAACTATCATACATGTGCCATTCTGAACACCATCGTGCATTGTACATCCAGACCTAGTTAGAAACGCACTATAATCATGATTTCTAAATCTCTGGGGTTGCTTGAAGAGTACACATTAGAGTACAGTTGCAAGTAAACTCTGCTGCACAGTGGACAGAAGCAGTTCTGCTCTCCAGTTCTTTTTGAATTGTGATATTTGTCCTTGCCCTTTAGCACATGAAGATATTAACTGTTCAACTGTAATTTGTCTTTTCTGACAGATAATAGACACAAGAAGAGTTCTCAGCACTTTCCCAGAGCTGCACTGCCTCCTTCTGGAGCTGGAACAGGTCAGACGTTTACTGACAGCACACAACCAGGTAGGAGTCAAATTTGTATTTTTTTTTCTGAACAAAATTGCAGTTGCGATTAATAAATGAATAAAATAAATAAATACAGCTGTGCTTGTTTGTAGGGCTACACGGTTTGGAATTTTGAGCCTATATCAATACGGCTATAAAATAATAAACTATTATTACTAAACAAAAACACTAAACAAGTATTAATATTGTAGTTCTAAAATCATTAAAATAATTTTTTTTAATGATTTAAGAAAAATAATAATTGTATTTTACATTACAATTGAAAAACTGCAAGAATAATATTTACCATTGTGTTGCAGTAGGCAGTGAAGACAGCAGCTGTGAAGTGGATCACTCTCAGGATCCTCCGGCTGGCAGCAGCAGTGGCAGTGCAGGTGAAATTTCATTGTTCTGTGATGATAAGCAGGAGACTGTGGTGGTCAGGCCCTACCCGCAGGTCCAAGCTCTAGGCCAGCCTCCTGCTCTGCTCCAGCATGTGTCTGTCCAGCCCAGCCCAGCCTAGCCTTCCTTTAACTGTGGCCGCCCCATCAGTCCAACTACTGCAGGGCCAGCAGTCCAGTGTCAGCGAGGGATCAGTGAAGGTAACTTCATATCACTTTCTTTGCTCCTGTGATTTTTATCAAAATGTATTTTACATCAACTTCATTTGGACACATCTATCTCTCTCTATATCTATCTACACATACACACACACACTTTTTTATTTTGGATTCTTTAAATGATAGTTTTGAATCACCATAACTTTAAGGCAACTTGGACTCACAAATGATTTTTTATTTTTATTTTATAAGTCACCTGCTCCAGCCATTAGCCATAGTCATATACCTGTTCCAGTGTCTGGACATATCACAGTTCCCCTTGAGAGCAGCATTGCTCCAGCATCTATACCAGTGGTATGGGCACTATCACAATGATTAACTACTTCTGGACGACAGGTTTCTTTAGATAACACACAGTATGCTTATTGCAACAAACATTTTGTGATTAAATAATGTTTCTCCAGGGACAGAGTAACCTGCATCAACTAATGGCTACTAACATGCAGATCTTCAGGAGCAGTGGTCCTGCGCTACAGATCGCATCGCCAGCTCCTTCCCACACTTTCACCTCCCATCTGCCCAGAGGTCAGTAATTTCATTCATACAAATCTGACATGATTGCATAAAGGGATAGTTCACCCAAAATGAAACTTGGTTCATTATTTACTCCCACTTTTGTCGTTTCAAATGTGTATTTACTTACTTTTTTTATATGATATCTGAGTGCACAACTGATGCTTGCGCGCTTGGTAAATCACTTCCGCGAGAGGAAAACTAAATCGGACGTGAGGAAACGGTAGCCCGCGAGCTCATTTCAAACTCCCCCGCGCGCGTGACATGTCAATTGCACTATTGGCATCGATTTGACGCCATACTTTTTTTTGTAGACAATTTTTTGTAGATATTTTAAGAAATGTCTCTGTGTTTATTTAGTTTTGATATAAAATGAAAGTAATGGTCACCAAAGCTGTTCCAGAATCCAGCAGGGTGAACATGATTTCATCCTTGTAGATCCTGGAACAACATTTCAATCAACCAGTGAGAACTGAGGGAGAAGTTAAAAGGAAATGTACATTTTAGTCCTCCAACCAGAGTTAGGTGCTTCTGCACCTTTGTTATGTCGTATCATTTCCCTCTCATTTTAGGGAAAAATTATGGGTAGGGTTAGGTTTAAGGGTAGGGATAGGGTTAGTTCTATGTTTTTGGACAATACTGTTGACCCAGGATCAACATTTTGTTTACATTTTACTTATACATTATTAATATTTTTATGCTCAAATCATAAAATAAAATGTATTGTTATTTTAAGCAATACAGTTACTAAATATAAAACATTCAATTCACTCACCAAGAGAGAACGAGAGAGTGAAGATACATTGAACATATTACAATGTAAAGATCATTATTGTAAAATTATCAAAATGCATGACCTGTTTTTCAACTGTATTTAGCACTGAAATTGGTTTTTGGAATAACATTGTGTATTTACACACTGGATTTGTTACTTTTACAGTAGTTAGCTAGTCTATCACAGAATTTCTTTTAAAACATCAATGAAATTAGGTGTTAATATACATCCTTGTGCTGAATTGTATAATAATGTCACAAGTAGCTTTGTGCTAAAATAGACTGTTTATTGTTTATAGAGGGTTTGTTTGTTTGACATGAACTGTAACCTACTGTAATAGTGTAATATTTGTGCTTATGTTTGGTGTTTCAGGTGCAACTGCTGCAGCTGTTATGTCTAGCAATAAAGGCTCTACTGTTCTCAGACCAGCCGGAGGAGGAAACACAGGGCCTAGCCAACCTGCAGCTGTGCAGCACATTATACATCAGCCTATTCTGGTGCAGAGGCTTCGCAACTTGCTGATCACATACAACTAGACACAGCAGTCTGCTCGGATCTAAACAGCACTTAAAGTAAATGTCATGTTTAGAGCCTTGACCTTTTTGTGGCAATGTCCACCATATTCATAGACCACTATTACATTTCCAGTTGTTCATGATTTATTTATTTATTTATTTATTTTTCGTGCAATGTAAATTGTACGTAAAGAAGAAAGGCTTAACTTTTATTCTCGCTGTAGTATTGTTGCTGCTGTCATGTCATGGAGATGCTGTGCGTTTCCAAATATGTTAAGGGGTGTAACATTTTGTTCACACGATTGAGGTATTTGGCCAATCACAATGCATTGGAGAGATGGCCAATCAGAGCACACCTCGCTTTTCAGAACGAAGAGCTTTGTAAAAATCGCTGCATTTTAGAAAGGCAGGTGTAACGGAAACAGGTCAATTTAGCTCAAAGGGAATCATTTAATAATTTAAAGGGAATTTGAACAGAATCACTGTTTCACGGCTGGTCACTAGACGCCCTGCGATTCAGTGAACGAGCCGTTTAACATCAAATCTGCGCTGGATACTAATATCCAAACTATAGTGAAACACTATCAATTAGCAGAGTAACAAGATCGGCAGTTTAACACATTAACTTGTAAGCACAAAACACAAGGTACTTCTCTTTTCAATATGAATAAGGCTTTATTAGATAAATCTAAGACATATAAACTAATCTAACACATAAACGCACGCACACACACATTCACACAAGTTGCAGGAAGATCGAAAGTTAGGAAAAGATGAGTTTAAGAGAATGAAAATATGGAATCCCAAGTTTACAGCAATACGTTAAATTGCATAGACATGAACAACCATCAATCACGTAATTAGCCCTCGCATTGAGTTCCTCAAAGGGGTTAAAATTATATTAGATACACCAGCACAACAAATATCTGGGGATACATTGCCTTCGTTTGCTGTGAAAGGGAGTCCCGTTGAAAGGGGTATCCCGGTGTCGCTGATTGGCTGGAAGTTCAGTAGTGACTGAAGTGACGTCTTTGGAAGCCCGTGGTTGTTTGGCGTTGGCTGAAGGTGCAGAGTCGTGTGGGCTGGTTGAAGTTGAACGGGCACCCGAGGTCAGGCGTCAGAGACTTGACGTTACAAAACTTAACTCAGAACACGAAACTCTCAAACGGAAAAGAAAAGAAATAAAGTTTGACGTGACTAGGTTGTGTTCCTTCTCATCGTGGCTAAGTAGCAGCAGGCATGCAGGCTGAAGCACGCAGAACCGCGCTCAAAGAACAATGATGACTAAACAGCATGGCTAGAAGCTAAAAGCTAAAGCTAGGTAGCAAAGCTACAAGCTAAAAGCTAAGAGCAGGCATGACTAATAGCAGAGACTAAAAAGCCAGAGACTAAAAGCAAGATTTCATGGTGTCCAAAGAATTTAAAGTGGCCTGTTGGCCACACCTCAAATGTTGTCTTGACCAATCAGATATTGTCTTGGCTCGGGGGTATCATAAATCATTTGTTTATCTTACTAAGCATGTGGTCTGAATTTTCCTGCCTTGCAGGGTCTAATTTTGGACATGATTCCTATTACCAGGTTATGATATATTTTACAAATAAATGATTGTCAGGACAATATCAAGCAAGAAAATTCAATCACACACATACCAAATGGCTATGTATCCTTCAGCTATCCCATAGTTATTAAAAAATAACATACACAATAAGTGATTATAACATAATAGTCAAATGTGTGGGTTACATATAAATAAATATGGAATGAAGCGATGGACTGATTCATTTAGAAGTCTTTTTGAGTTCATTCTGGTCCATATATATGTACAAAAGCAGTTTCTTTGCCATTCTCATGACAAAGACTTTTCTGTGAAGACAGAGGTTTAAAGCCCTTCCCCCCCTTAGGAATTTCAGTCTGGGTCCCTATCTGTCGGTCACTACGAGTTATGTCGACCGACAAATGGGGTCTGACTTGGGAGGCCAATCATCTCTGATTTTAAGAGAAAACGCCAATGAAATTGGCAAGTGGATTAACACACCTGAGCCACTCCCCGTGCCAGCGGGTATAAATAGGGCGACAGGTGCATCCACTCATTAGATTTTTGCTTCGGAGCCGAGTAGTTGATGTCAAGAAGTCGCTACAAAGCCATCATCTTTGTTTTGTTTGAAGCTGTTCCTGGTCGGTGTGACGGCGCGTTACAGCGGTGTCCCTGCGAGACGGCGATTCCCCTGGGCGCTTCGGCTAAAAGAGACAGTTTCTAAAAGAGCAAATCACGGACGATTCGCGTCTTTTTCAAGATGCCGTTTCGTCCGTGTCCTTCTGGATGCGGTCGTTTCCTGTCTTCGGTTGACGGTCACGAGCGTTGTCTGCAGTGTCTGGGCGTCCAACACGCTGAGACTGCGCTCGTGGATGATTCATGCGTCTACTGTGGGCGTATGAACATGGCAGCGCTGCGATCGCGTCTCTCACTCCTCAAGGGGAGTGCAGCAGACCCCTCTGTCGCCACCCGTCCCGGTCTCTCTGGCTCGAGCAGAGGGCCGCCGGCTGGCGCTCTGGGAGATCTGAGGATCACAGTGAGAGCTTCTCCGCCGGGCCACGCCCCACGGACCTCTCACTCCTCACGCAGCGACTGTCCCGTGCAGCTGCCGATTGATTCTGCTGGGCCGTCTCACAGCGGTCCCAGCGTGTCTTTCGGTGCGCCGCCCGAAGACCAGATGTCGATTGCTGCATCGGGGGATGGGTTATCGACCTCTGAGGATGAAGGTTCGGCGGGGCTGCCCCCCTCGGGTGTTGTCGCTGCTGCCGAATCGGACTTGGAGTTGTCAGCCATGCTTGCCCGGGCAGCCATGAGTATCGGGCAGGAGGTGACTACACCGCCCAGTCCCGAGCCCTCGCGGCTGGATGATTGGTTTCTCGGCGCGGGACGCGGCTCACAACCTCGTTCTGCTCCGGCCTGCTCATCGCCGTGGGCGCCCCCCTGCGCCCTCCACACCAACTCCGCCCCGTGCTGAGAGTTCTTCGAGGCCGGCGCGTCGAGCCCCGCGCAGGAGAGCGTCGCCCCCCGTGTCACTCCCGGCTGCAAAGTCCTCGAGGAAGTCGACCAAGCGGCCCTGACACGGGCAACTCGGAGATGCGGAGAACTGCTCTTCAGGAGATGGCGAAGACAGCGCCACTCCTTCCCCCGAGGAGGGCCAGGTGGAGAATCTTCAGTTTCTGTTTTGTTCTGTTCCGCCACTGGTGAAACGGCCAGTGGCACCCACATTTTCAATAAAAGAGCAAATTCTCCTTCCTCCGAGTTGCAAGGCTCGTGGGTTGACAATGAGCGACGCACAGCTTCCTCACTCTCACCCACGACGCCCCCTTTCGCCAGCGGCCAAGAGGTCACGGTTCGGAGACGAAACGCCTCTCCACGCGTCTCTGGCCAGTTCCTCCGGGAACACGGGGAGCGTGGCTTGCGCTGCCCAACCCGTCACGCTGGCTCATCCGGACGGTCCGACTCGGCTATGCGATTCAGTTCGCCCGGCGACCCCCCAAGTTCAATGGCGTGCTCGAGACTTCGGTGGCAGTCCAGGACGCCCCTGTCTTGCGCGAGGAGATTGCTGTCCTGCTGGCGAAGGATGCAATCGAGCCGGTCCCTCCAGCATGAGGACGGGGTTTTACAGCCCTTACTTCATCGTGCCCAAGAAAAGCGGTGGCCTTCGACCTACCCTGGATCTGCAAGTATTGAATCGGGCCCTACACAAGCTCCCGTTCAGGATGTTGACGCAGAAACGCATTATCAAATGCGTCCAGCCCCAGGACTGGTTTGCAGCGATCGACCTGAAAGATGCGTATTTTCATGTCTCTATCCTCCCTCGTCACAGACCGTTCCTGCACTTTGCTTTCGAGGGTCAGGCATGGCAGTACAAGGTCCTCCCCTTCGGGCTCTCCCTGTCCCCCCGTGTCTTCACGAAGGTCGCGGAGGGCGCCCTTGCCCCACTCTGGGAAGTGGGCATCAGGATCCTCGACGACTGGCTCATTATGGCCCGGTCCCGAGAAGAGTTGTGCGATCACAGGGACTTCGTGCTTCGGCACCTCAGTCAGTTGGGGCTTCAGGTCAACCGGGAGAAGAGCAAGCTCTCCCCTGTGCAGAGAATCTCTTATCTCGGTATGGAGTTAGACTCGGTGAGTATGACGGCACGTCTCACCAGCGAGCGTGCCCAGTCAGTGCTGAACTGCCTGAGTTCCTTCAGAGGCAGGACAGTGGTACCACTGAAACACTTTCAGAGGCTCCTGGGGCATATGGCATCCGCAGCCGCAGTCACGCCACTCGGGTTGCTTCATATGAGACCACTTCAGCACTGGTTACACTCCCGAGTCCCGAGATGGGCATGGCGCCGCGGTACACATCATGTCACCATCACACTGATGTGTCGCCGCCTATTCAGTCCCTGGTCGGACCTTGCTTTTCTACGGGCCGGCGTGCCCTTAGAACAAGTGTCCCGGCACGTTGTTGTCACAACAGATGCCTCCAACTCGGGCTGGGGCGCGACATGCAACGGGCAGGCAGCTTCAGGGTCCTGGACAGGACCTCGACTGCTTTGGCACATCAACTGCCTGGAGTTGCTGGCTGTGCATCTAGCTTTGCGACGGTTTCGTCCGCTAGTGCTGGACAAGCACGTGTTGGTCCGCACGGACAACACTGCGGCTGTTTCGTACATCAACCGACAGGGCGGTCTACGATCACGTCGCATGTCTCAACTCGCCCGCCATCTCCTCCTCTGGAGTCAGACGTGGCTCAAGTCGCTGCGCGCTGTCCACATCCCGGGGGAGCTCAATCGTGCAGCCGACGCGCTCTCACGACACTTTCCCCGGGGAATGGCAACTCCATCCCCAGACGGTCCAGCTGATCTGGAGTCGATTCGGGGAAGCCCAGGTAGACCTGTTTGCTTCCCACGAGTCCTCCCACTGCCAGCTGTACTATTCCCTGTCCCAGGCCCCCCTGGGCACAGATGCACTGGCACACAGCTGGCCTCGGGCTTTACGCAAGTATGCGTTTCCCCCAGTGAGCCTGCTCGCACAGACTCTGTGCAAGGTCAGGGAGGACGAGGAACAGGTCCTGTTGGTTGCGCCTTACTGGCCCACCCGGACCTGGTTTTCGGAACTCATGCTCCTCGTGACAGCCCCTCCCTGGCGCGTCCCCCTGAGGAGAGACCTTCTCTCTCAGGGGCTTGGCACCATTTGGCACCCGCGTCCAGATCTCTGGAACCTCCACGTGTGGCTTCTAGATGGGACGCGGCAGACCTAAGTGATCTGCTCCCAGCGGTGGTAGACACTATCACACTCCTCCTTCTACGAGGCAGGCCTATGCTCTGAAGTGGAGTCTGTTCATGAATTGGTGTTCTTCTCACCGAGAAGACCCCCAGAGATGCCCGGTCAGAGTCGTGCTTTCTTTCCTGCAAGAAAGGCTGGAGCGTGGGCTGTCACCCTCCACCCTGAAGGTGTATGTGGCTGCCATTGCAGCCCATCACGATGCAGTGGACAGCCGGTCCCTGGGGAGGCATGACCTGATCGTTAGGTTCCTGAGGGGTGCCAGAAGGTTACATCCTCCTAGGACACCCCTGATTCCCTCCTGGGACCTCTCTATTGTCCTGGCGGGACTTCAGAGGGGTCCCTTTGAGCCGCTGGATTCGGTTGAGCTGAAGTTCCTGTCTCTCAAGACAGCGCTCCTGATCGCGCACACTTCCATCAAGAGGGTCGGGGACCTCCAAGCATTTTCGGTAAGTGAAGAGTGCCTTGTGTTCGGGCCGGCCTACTCTCACGTTGTCCTGAGACCCCGGCCTGGATACGTGCCCAAGGTTCCCACCACTCCCTTCCGAGACCAGGTGGTGAACCTGCAAGCGCTGCCCCTGGAGGAGGCAGATCCAGCCTTGTCATTGCTGTGTCCCGTAAGAGCGCTTCGCATATACGTGGACCGCACCCAGAGCTTCAGAAGCTCTGAGCAGCTCCTGGTCTGCTTTGGAGGTCAGCAGAAGGGGAAGGCTGTCTCTAAGCAGAGGTTGGCCCACTGGATAGTGGACGCCATCGCCTTGGCTTACCTTTCCCAAGGCGAGCCATGCCCCCTGGGGGTGAGGGCCCACTCCACACGGAGTGTGGCCTCCTCCTATGCGTTGGCGCACGGCGCCTCTCTGGCAGACATCTGTCGAGCTGCGGGCTGGGCGACACCTAACACCTTTGGGAGGTTTTACAACCTCCGTGTAGAGCCAGTTTCTTCCCGTGTGTTGGGTAACAGGTAATTGGCAGGAAGGGCTGGCTGGGTATCTCGCTTGCTGCGCCATTCCCCCTAACACGGGGATGTGAGCGCCTTCTTCTCCCAGTAGAGTTCCCCGGTTGGCGTACCCTGGTCGAGCGTCCTCCAGCACCCTCGGCGTCAGACTTGGCGGAGCAGTCTGTCGCCAGGCCCAGTACTGGCGTTAGCATGCCCTGAGCCGGTCAGCCCCTGTACTGGGCTAGGTGTCCATATGGCTGGGTTCCCTGCGGGTAATCCCATATGTGTATTCTTCCACGGTAAGGTTTCCCTCTTGGCAAACCCGTGTCTTCCCTTGACAGATCGTTCTGTCAGTCTCTTCTGGCAGCCGTTCCATCCCTACTCCAAGGTAGGACCTGCCTCAGAGACCCCTTCCATATGTAGTACTGCCCCCTGGGTCAGTCCATATCGGTATATCCACATGTCACCTCCCTACGGGTAGGATGTGGTCTCCGTAGCGGCCTTTCCTAAGGCTCGCTTCCCCATTGTCTTGCCAGCTGAAAGAACAAATAGGGAATATTTGAAGCAATCTTTCACCGAAGGTTGAAATCCCTTCCATTTACTTATGTGGGCGGAACAGCAGCATGGCCTTCTCCAGCAGCGATGTACTCACCCTTTGGCCCCTTCGGTACCAAGGTCAGTGAATTTTCGCTGGGGCTTTGGGAAGGTTACGACCTTAAGCGTAGCTTTTGTGGCACGCCAAGGCTTGTCAACAATTGCAGCGCCTCAGGGTTGTGACGAGGTTCAGGTTATGGCGTTTTCCATAGGACCCCATTTGTCGGTCGACATAACTCGTAGTGACCGACAGATAGGGAACGTTTCGGTTACGTACGTAACCCTCGTTCCCTGATGGAGGGAAGGGAGACGTTATGTCCCCATGCCACAACCTTGAACCATTCGCTGTTGCCGGGACACGTTCTTGGCTCCTCAGCGTAAAACCTAATGAGTGGATGCACCTGTTGACCTATTTATACCCGCTGGCACGGGGAGTGGCTCAGGTGTGTTAATCCACTTGCCAATTTCATTGGCGTTTTCTCTTAAAATCAGAGATGATTGGCCTCCCAAGTGAGACCCCATTTGTCGGTCGACATAACGTCTCCGTTCCCTCCATCAGGGAATGAGGGTTACGTACGTAACCGAGACGTTCTGCTAGGTGGGGGGAAGTCAATGGAAGTGTTTAACTCATGGGTTTCCATGTGATGTCCAGCGTTGCATTTCAATTATGAACAACAAATTTGACAATCTCTTCTGCAAATTAAAATTGTCAATAATTGTTCTAGTGGTGTTAATGTTGGAAGCTGTTGTGTGCACAAGTTGGTTGGTCATCTTGCTTGGTTCTTGTGGCACTAGAACTGATTTATGACTTCCTGAGGAATTTGGCTCGTGTTCCAAACAGCTTTGATAGACTCTTTAATTTGTCTGGTTCGACTCATTTCTGTTACACAGGGCAGAAATGAACATCAATAATGTATGGTATGTGGAAAATAATGTGTTTTTTTTTTTACCTTAACCCACGTAAACACATTGCATTACACCAAATAATGTTCTTTTTTAGCATTGCCATGTGATCCCTTTAATCATAGGAAATTTGCAAACAACAGTGTTCAGTACAACAGAGCTAACCGTATGTATATATTTGCAAGCCATAAAAACACATGCATAAGCAGGCCCAGTTGTGTAGTAGATTTGCTGTTGCTGTCTGTTTGCACAGTTGTGAAAGGGATATTCAAAAACTCTGGTTCATAGATCTGCAACATCTTTCTTTAGTTCTTGAAAGTTCTTTATATTTACCCACGGTGTCTATATTCACAGTCTTGACCTTTAGTAACCCCCTCGACTGCTGTTCTGCCTACGATGGTGGCTCCCATCCCAGCTGCTAGAACCCAGTCCCCGGTGATCAACACCCCTGTCACTGTCACACATGCTGCAGAGATGGTCCATGGGTAAATGATTGTATCTCTTTGCTCTTCTAACTGATAATATCATTATATTGTCAAAATATTGTTCAGTGTTTTTCCAATTTGCATTTTTAGGCGACCAGTAACCATTCACTCTCCACCAACCACCATCAACATCCAGCATCCCCCCATTCCCCCTCACACCATCACACAGGTCAGTCCTACTA